>NW_028162111.1:180000-191248 GCF_964263955.1 Coregonus lavaretus
GGGAGGTACAAGGACAGAGGACCCTGATTATTATTGTCTCTGAACATGGAAAATGAAGTTACTGCTTTCTGTTTTGACTTCTTACAAGCAAGGGCATAACTTTATGTTGCATATTGGGGGGTTCTTTTAAAAGAAATAGTTGTGAAATAGCTGTTTCTGGTGCATTTTGAGTGGGAAATATGTCCAGAACTTTCCTGATAATTTGGTCAATATATCCGAAACTCAACTGAAATACCAACAATATCTGTATTACTTTAAACTGTTGGTCTAACTCTAATAGTTCAGAAAGCCACCACCAAACCCCTGCTTTAACTACATTTACATTTAACTAAATGTAAGTGCCATAACCCCTGCAAACCCCTGCTTTAACTGAATTTAAGTTTTCATAACCCGTCTATTTGTGTACCCTTCACCTGTAGCCCATCTGTTATTCAGCATGATCACCTGTAACCCATAGCCCATCTGTTAATCAGCATGATCACCTGTAACCAATAGCCCATCTGTTATTCAGCATGATCACCTGTAGCCCATAGCCCATCTGTTATTCAGCATGATCACCTGTAGCCCATCTGTTATTCAGCATGATAACATGTAACCCATAGCCCATCTGTTATTCAGCACCTGTAACCCATAGCCCATCTGTTATTCAGCACCTGTAACCCATAACCCATCTGTTATTCAGCATGATCACCTGTAACCCTTAGCCCATCTGTTATTCAGCATGATCACATGTAACCCATAGCCCATCTGTTATTCAGCATGATCACCTGTAACCCATAGCCCATCTGTTATTCAGCATGATCACCTGTAACCCATAGCCCATCTGTTATTTAGCATGATCACCTGTAACCCATAGCCCATCTGTTATTCAGCATGATCACCTGTAACCCATAGCCCATCTGTTATTCAGCATGATCACCTGTAACCCATAGCCCATCTGCTATTCAGCATGATCATCTGTAACCCATAGCCCATCTGTTATTCAGCATGATGACCTGTAACCCATAGCCCATCTGTTATTCAGCATGATAACCTGTAACCCATAGCCCATCTGTTGTTCAGTATGATCACCTGTAACCCATCTGTTATTCAGCATGATCACCTGTAATCCATAGCCCATCTGTTATTCAGCATGATCACCTGTAGCCCATCTGTTATTCAACATGATCACCTGTAACCCATATTCCATCTGTTATTCAGTATGATCACCTGTAACCCATCTGTTATTCAGCATGATCACCTTTAATCCATAGCCCATCTGTTATTCAGCATGATCACCCGTAACCCATAGCCACTCTGTTATTCAGCATGATCACCTGTAACCCATCTGTTATTCAGCATGATCACCTGTAATCCATAGCCCATCTGTTTTTCAGTATGATCACCTGTAGCCCATCTGTTATTCAGCATGATCACCTGTAACCCATCTGTTATTCAGCATGATCAACTGTAACCCATCTGTTATTCAACATGATCACCTGTAACCCATCTCTTATTCAGCATGATCACCCATAGCCCATCTGTAATTCAGCATGATCACCTATAGCCCATCTGTTATTCAGCATGATAACCTGTAACCCGTCTGTTATTCATCATGATCACCTGTAATCCATCTGTTATTCAGCATGATCACCTGTAGCCCATCTGTTATTCAGCATGATCACATGTAACCCATCTGTTATTCAGCATGATCACCTGTAGCCCATCTGTTATTCAGCATGATCACCTGTAACCCATCTGTTATTCAGCATGATCACCTGTAACCCATCTGTTATTCAGCATGATCACCTGTAACCCATAGCCCATCTGTTATTCAGAATCAGTAACTACTAACACCTGGTTTCCATATTGAAATCAAGGACAAAACATTTATAAAGAAGAAATATAGCAGTTTACTGCCGTGGCGTCACATCCCTATGAATGAAGACTTACTGCTGTGGTGTCATATCCCTATGAATGAAGACTTACTGCCGTGGTGTCACATCCCAATGAATGAAGACTTACTGCCGTGGTGTCACATTACTATGAATGAAGACTTACTGCCGTGGTGTCACATCCCAATGAATGAAGACTTACTGCCGTGGTGTCACATTACTATGAATGAAGACTTACTGCCGTGGTGTCACATCCCTATGAATGAAGACTTACTGCCGTGGTGTCACATCCCTATGAATGAAGACTTACTGCCGTGGTGTCACATCCATTTTAATGAAGACTTACTGCCGTGGTGTCACATCCCTATGAATGAAGACTTACTGCCGTGGTGTCACATTACTATGAATGAAGACTTACTGCCGTGGTGTCACATTACTATGAATGAAGACTTACTGCCGTGGTGTCACATCCCTATGAATGAAGACTTACTGCCGTGGTGTCACATCCATTTTAATGAAGACTTACTGCCGTGGTGTCATATCCCTATCAATGAAGACTTACTGATGTGATGTCACAGAAGTTGGTTCTAGAAGAATATCCGGCTGCATCAACATGATTAGTGCTTTCCCCCAACAACAATTATGGCCTTCAAATTAGTTTTCAAACATAAATAAGGAGGATAGGTTGCTGCTGTTGGTCAGAATCTGAGAAACAAGCTTGTTTCAGCCTACTGCCTGAGGTTCAGAGAAACAAGCTTGTTTCAGCCTACTGCCTGAGGTTCAGAGAAACAAGCTTGTTTCAGCCTCCTGCCTGAGGTTCTGAGAAACAAGCTTACTCCTGCTTATGAATTTACCATGTTGTAGTATTTTATTTGTTCAAAGGTAGCGCACAGATTTGATGGTTTGTAAAGGAAAGATTCACCCATTTTGAATGTTATATCGTATTTGTGCACCTCTGTGTCACGCCCTGACTCAGGGGACTATTCTGTGTGGATCTATGTTGGCCGTTAAAATACTACGTTTTAGATACTTTTCTACAGAGCTAACCCTTCCCCTAACTCTAACCTTAACCCTTTTAGCTAACCCTTCCCCTAACTCTAACCTTAACCCTTTTAGCTAACCCTTCCCCTAAATCTAACCTTAACCCTTTTAGCTAACCTTTCCCCTAACTCTAACCTTAACCCTTTTAGCTAACCCATCCACTAACTCTAACCTTAACCCTTTTAGCTAATCCTTCCCCTAAATCTAACCTTAACCCTTTTAGCTAACCCTTCCCCTAACTCTAACCTTAACCCTTTTAGCTAACCCTTCCCCTAACTCTAACCTTAACCCTTTTAATTAACATTTCCCCTAACTCTAACCTTAACCCTTTTAGCTAACCCATCCCCTAACTCTAACCTTAACCCTTTTAGCTAACCCTTCCCCTAACTCTAACCCTAACCCTTTTAGCTAACGCTTCCCCTAACTCTAACCTTAACCCTTTTAGCTAACCCTTCCCCTAAATCTAACCTTAACCCTTTTAGCTAACCCTTTTAGCTAACCCTTCCCCTAACTCTAACCTTAACCCTTTTATCCAACCCTTCTCCTAACTCTAACCTTAACCTTTCTCCTAACTCTAACCTTAACCCTTTTAGCTAACCCTTCCCCTAACTCTAACCTTAACCCTTTTAGCTAACCCTTCCCCTAACTCTAACCTTAACCCTTTTAGCTAACCCTTCCACTAACTCTAACCTTAACCCTTTTAGCCAACCCTTCCCCTAACTATAACCTTAACCCTTTTAGCTAACCCTTCCCCTAAATCTAACCTTAACCCTTTTAGCTAACCCTTCCCCTAACTCTAACCTTAACCCTTTTAGCTAACCCTTCCCCTAAATCTAACCTTAACCCTTTTAGCTAACCCTTTTGTCCAACCCTTCTCCTAACTCTAACCTTAACCCTTCTCCTAACTCTAACCTTAACCCTTTTAGCTAACCCTTCCCCTAACTCTAACCTTAACCCTTTTAGCTAACCCTTCCCCTAACTCTAACCGTAACCCTTTTAGCTAACCCTTCCCCTAACTCTAACCGTAACCCTTTTAGCTAACCCTTCTCGTAACTCTAACCTTATAACCCAGTGTTTCCCAAATTCTGTGCATATTTTGATTCAAATGATCAAAGCTGTCTAGTGTTGGGGCAAAAAACAAAACATCCACAGAGTTTGGGAAACACTGCTTTAACCTAACTCCTAACCTTAACACAGGGGTTTCAAACTCATTCCATGGAGGGCCTAGTGTCTGCAGGTTTTTGGTCTTTCCTTTAAATTAAGACCTTGACAATCAGTGAGGGGAGTTCCTTACTAATTAGTGACCTTAATTCTACATGGGAAAAAACAACATGTGTATTCTGAAGGCTACAACCTATCTGTCTGTTGTAAAAGATACTGCAGTTGCACAAGCAGGACGCAGTCCTTACACTTTGGCCACGTTTTGTGTGATGATGCAGGGTAATCTTTATAGTTGCTTCAATATCATAGTTCCTGAAAAAAGAACACTACTTGACTGCCTGTCTGCCTCCTGTGCAGCTTAGCCAATGTTTGCAATGATGATGAATAAATACCATTCAGTCGCTAACTAGACTGCCTGTTTGTGTTCCACCTCTGGGTAGCCTAACGTTCTAGGCAGCCGAGTATGTTTCAAGACGGGTAAAAAGAGTCTGACAATGGGCGAGTTCGTTTTGCATCGCCCGGTGCCATAGTTTTGTCATATATGCTGATATCTTGGCGAGAGTAAATAGCTGCATGTAACTCAACAGCTAAGAAGAACATGAAATTGTTATTATGTTTGCAATACTGATAACAAAGTTTCTACGAACATGTCGATAATGTATTTTGTGTAAAACATGTCAATAGCTGCATGTAGCCAACTCCCCTCCTGAAAAAGCAACATGACATCACGTTTATTCAACACCTTGATCACACCTACAGCTTCATTGTGCAAAATGGTACACAGCATGTGTTAGACAAATATGATATGTGTTCAACAAAAGTTCAACATTCACCTTCTGCCAATATTTCTATCAAGCCGTTTATGCATACAATTTGGTGCATAATGACTGGATCACACCGACAGCGTTTTGCGTTTTGGTACACCAGAAGTACATTCATTTCCTATGGAAGCTGCATGGCAGTTGCAGTACGTTCTGTGTGGTGCATAAATCGGATTTATCGAACATATGCATCAAATTGTATGTGTAGACGGCTTGACAGAAATGGTAGCAGAGGGTGAATGTTGAACTTTTGTTGCACACATATCCAGACAATGCTGTGTACCATTTCGAGTAATAATGCTGTAGGTGTGTTCGAGGTGTAAATTCGATAAATCCAACCTATGCACCACACAGAACACACTGCAACTGCCTCTGCAATGCAGCGTTCCATAGAGTACCACAGTATGAGTCATAATACCCATAAAACCTAGCGGTCAAACATGGAAATGGTTCCAATCGTTTTTCAACCATACATTTTTCCCATAAGGGTTTTTTATGAACACTTAAAATAAGGGCTGTGTTTAATGTTGGCTTACCTTGGTGTGACGTTTTGATAACCATGTCAATCTCTCTGGACAAGGTGACTTTTATCAATATAATCACCTGTATTGTACAACATGAAGTTTGTAGGAAATCACCCTTATGCTTAATATATTACTGAAGGAATGTAACAGAACAGACACTTTGTGAATAACGGCCCAGATCTTCTCTGAGTGTATTGGCAGTTCATAAGTACTGAATGCAATCAATTGTTTACTCATCATAACCTAGATATACACCCATATACTACTAACACAACTACACACACAGCCCTATACTACTAATACAACTACACACACAGCCCTATACTACTAATACAACTACACACACAGCCCTATACTACTAATACAACTACACACACAACCCCATACTACTAATACAACTACACACACAGCCCCATACTACTAATACAACTACACACACAGCCCTATACTACTAATACAACTACACACACAGCCCTATACTACTAATACAACTACAAACACAGCCCTATACTACTAACACAACTACACACACACAGCCCTATACTACTAACACAACTACACACACAGCCCTATACTACTAATGCAACTACACACACAGCCCTATACTACTAATACAACTACAAACACAGCCCCATACTACTAATACAACTACAAACACAGCCCCATACTACTAACACAACTACACACACAGCCCTATACTACTAATACAACTACACACACAGCCCTATACTACTAATACAACTACACACACAGCCCTATACTACTAATACAACTACACACACAACCCCATACTACTAATACAACTACACACACAGCCCTATACTACTAATACAACTACACACACAGCCCTATACTACTAATACAACTACACACACAGCCCTATACTACTAATGCAACTACACACACAGCCCTATACTACTAATACAACTACACATACAGCCCTATACTACTAATACAACTACAAACACAGCCCCATACTACTAATACAACTACAAACACAGCCCCAAACTACTAATACAACTACACACACAGCCCTATACTACTAATACAACTACACATACAGCCCTATACTACTAATACAACTACAAACACAGCCCCATACTACTAATACAACTACAAACACAGCCCCAAACTACTAATACAACTACACACACAGCCCTATACTACTAATACAACTACACATACAGCCCTATACTACTAATACAACTACACATACAGCCCTATACTACTAATACAACTACAAACACAGCCCCATACTACTAATACAACTACAAACACAGCCCCAAACTACTAATACAACTACACACACAGCCCTATACTACTAATACAACTACACATACAGCCCTATACTACTAATACAACTACAAACACAGCCCCATACTACTAATACAACTACAAACACAGCCCCAAACTACTAATACAACTACACACACAGCCCTATACTACTAATACAACTACACATACAGCCCTATACTACTAATACAACTACACACACAGCCCCATACTACTAATACAACTATACACACAGCCCTATACTACTAATACAACTACACACACAGCCCCATACTACTAATACAACTACACATACAGCCCTATACTACTAATACAACTACAAACACAGCCCCAACCTACTAATACAACTACACACACAGCCCTATACTACTAACACAACTACACACACAGCCCTACACTACAAAAACAACTACACACACAGCACCATACTACTATTACAACTACACATACAGCCCTGTACAACTAACACAACTACACACACAACCCTATACTACTAACACAACTACACACACAGCCCTATACTACTAATACAACTACACACAGCCCCATACTACTAATACAACTACACACACAGCCCTATACTACTAACACAACTACACACACAGCCCCATACTACTAACACAACTACACACACATCCCTATACTACTAACACAACTACACACACATCCCTATACTACTAACACAACTACACACACAGCCCCATACTACTAATACAACGACACACAAAGCCATTTAGTACTAATATAACTACACATATAGCCCCATACTACTAATACAACTACACACACATCCTTAAACTATTAATACAATTACACAAATAGCCCTATACAACTGACACAACTACAAACGCAACCCTATACTACTAACACAACTACACACATAATAAAACTGTACTCACAGCCTTATACTACTAATTCATCTACACAAACATCCCCACACAAATAATTCAACTACACACACACATCCCTACACTACTAATACAACTACACACCCAACCCCATACCACTAATACAACTACACACCCAACCCCATACTACTAACACAACTACACACCCAACCCCATACCACTAGTACAACTACACACAGCCCTACACTACTAATACAACTACACACCCAACCCCATACCACTAGTACAACTACACACAGAGCCCCATAATAATACATCTAAACATACAGCCCTATACACTACGTTCATCCACCTCTGGTATAAAGTAATCCTTCTACCCCCCCCCCCCCGCCCCCCTTTACTACCACTGTCTTTTGTCTAAACTAACACCAGACGTATTTCACCTGCTAGCACTGACTTGTTTAAAGAAATGTACTTATTGTGATGGAGATGTAGTTGTCCCTGATTGCACTGACTTTGCTCACAGCTGCTTGTTTGAAGAAGTGTACTTACTGTGATCAAGATGTAGTTGTCCCACTGGCTATCCTAAGTTGAATGCACCAATTTGTAAGTCGCTCAGGATAAGAGCGTCTGCTAAATGACTTAAATGTAAATGTACTACTAATACAACAAATACAAATACACACCCAACCCCATACTACTAACACAACTACACACCCAACCCCATACCACTAGTACAACTACACACACAGCCCTACACTACTAATACAACTACACACCCAACCCCATACCACTAGTACAACTACACACAGAGCCCCATAATAATACATCTAAACATACAGCCCTACACACTACGTTCATCCACCTCTGGCCTGCTGGCCCCCCTACATCTACGGAAGCACAGTTCCCGCTCAGCCCAGTCAAAGCTATTCGCTGCTCTGGCACCCCAATGGTGGAACAAGCTCCCCCATGACGCCAGGACAGCGTAGTCACTGACCACCTTCCAGAGACACTTGAAAACCTACCTCTTAAAGGAATACCTGGAATAGTATAAAGTAACCCTCTTACCCCCCCCCCCCCCCCCCCCCCTTTACTACCACTGTCTTTTGTCTAAACTAACACCAGACGTATTTCACCTGCTAGCACTGACTTGTTTAAAGAAATGTACTTATTGTGATGGAGATGTAGTTGTCCCTGATTGCACTGACTTTGCTCACAGCTGCTTGTTTGAAGAAGTGTACTTACTGTGATCAAGATGTGGTTGTCCCACTGGCTATCCTAAGTTGAATGCACCAATTTGTAAGTCGCTCAGGATAAGAGCGTCTGCTAAATGACTTAAATGTAAATGTACTACTAATACAACAAATACAAATACGGACGAAGCCCCCTACTACTAATACAACTAAGGGTAGGCAACACCACATGTGATGATGATGATGGTGATGATGATGATGATGATGGTAATGATGATGATGATGGTAATGATGATCATGATGGTGATGATGTTGATGATGGTGGTGATGATGATGATGTTGATGATGATGGTGGTGATTTACATCAAATGTGTTAGTGTAGAATTGGTCATATCTGGTTTGACTATGAAAATGTAGAACACGTTGACGACAATTAAAAGTATTACAAAGTGAGAAGCAACTGTTGAACATTTCATTCACCAAGTATGTTATTTGGACCTTCACACCACAGAGTTTCATAATTATCTCCAGCTGGTGTTTTGTATAAATGACCACTGAACAAAAGGTAATATTGCAGACTGTGCCTTTATTTAAAACAATCTCATATGCTGAGAGCCTCTCCAATGTATTCTCTCCTAAAATGTGGACATCACAGCTTTCTGGAACACACGAAGGGACGTTTATGCCAGCAGCGGGCATCATTCTGGCGGTGGGATGCTGGGAAAGAGAGAAACACAGAAAGGTAGGTATTGTATCTATGTTGGTTTATAAATATGTAGCTAATAAAGGAACAAATTCCCTTTAAGATGCATTTTACAACTATCCAAATGTTTGATGTATAATGAGAGGGAGAATACTCTGGTGACAGCATTGTACCTCCGTAGTTCATCTCCATGCAATCCTCCCAGCCCTTTGTGCTGGTTGAGGGTTGCCCCGGGAACCAGTTCTGGTAGTTAAACATGGACCCGTCACTCCACAGCCAAAGACCCTCCTACAGAGCACACAGGAGGATGCATCACCAGCACACAGTAAACACTATATATTTACACTGTAATTACTGTCTTTAAAGGGGCAATCTGGGAATTGGAAAATAACTAATTGGCAACCCACCACTGTTTGGGTAAAAAGCTGAGGGATGGGCCTGGAGAAATGTAACCACTCTCAGATTCCTAGACAGAGCTATGGATGCCAGGGCTGACCATCTATGAGATCATCATGATTTAACCATGGCTTGAAGCTATACAGTGTTTGTAATATCAAAAAACAAACTGATACGAGGGTTGAGGAACCACTAGGCCTTTATAGATGGAATTCATCAAGAATCAATGCATCCTATATGTTTCATGAGGGTTGAACAGACCATGACGGCATCGTTGGCTCCAATCCAGGTGCGCTTGGCTTTCTTGGCACTGTTCTTGATGACAGACTGAAGAAAACGATACTGGGGAAGGCTGTGCACTGATGCCAGATTACCTCCCAAGAGCAAACATTTCCTCTGGAGAGAGAGAGATAGAGAGAGACAGAGGAGAGAGAGAGAGACAGAGACAGAGAGAGATAGAGGGGAGAGAGAGACAGAGAGACAGAGAGAGAGGCAGAGAGAGAGAGATACAGAGAGAGATAGAGGAGAGAGAGAGAGAGAGACAGAGAGAGAGAGAGAGAGAGAGAGAGAGAGAGAGAGAGAGAGAGAGAGAGAGAGAGAGAGAGAGAGAGAGAGAGAGAGAGAGAGAGAGACGAGAGAGAGAGAGAGAGAGAGAGAGAGAGATAGAAAAGAAAGAGAGATAGAGAGAGAGAGAGACAGGGGAGAGAGAGAGAGAGAGAGAGAGAGAGAGAGAGAGAGAGAGAGAGAGAGAGAGGAGAGAGAAAGAGAGGAGAGAGAGAGAATTAAACAGAGGTAGAATGTAAAGGTTAACAGAAGGACTAGCACATCATGTTATAGTTTTTCAACCCTGTTGAACACAGACTAAACCTACAGAGTCAACTGCAACAATGTATGGCCACCAGACAGGGATGGAGATAGCATCCCAGCTAGCCCAAGGCTAGTGCTTTTCAGACCAGGCTTGTAGAAAATGTTTCCAACTAGCCCAAGATGCAGGTCAATTATTGTCTTTTCCATTATCACATAGCACATTTTGGACCCTGGCTAGTAGAAATTGCGGTCTACCAGCCTTGCTGGCCAGTGTCCAAAATCCTTAAATAAGCAGATGATCTCTCATTAAACCATCAATACTTAAAATCACCCACACAGCTGATCTCAATTATCTACAGCAAACGTCCAGGTACCTCTGCCTTTGGCCATGTGGTCAAAAGGGGGACGTAGTGATAGCAGCGTGTCCTATATCTGTGCCAGCCAAGTGGGCAGACTCTGCGATGACGCTCTGTAGGGGGGAGAGATCACATTAAATAACATTATGAAATGGTTAGTTCCCACCAGACAATCTGATTGGTCAAAAGTGCGTTCCAGCTGTGATGTTACTGAACAAAACCCCATGGCTA
>NW_028162110.1:0-22086 GCF_964263955.1 Coregonus lavaretus
ATAATAATTATTGTAATGATAAGGTTTTCCTGCACCGTTGATCCCGAGCGCAGATTCGTTAGCCTCATGGTTGCACCATTACTACAGCAAAAACTGCTTGTTTCTAGCTCAAACTGTTCAAAAGATATAACCCATATTACCGGCGCAATGTTTTTTCTTCCTATCGTGGCCGTATTTTACATTCATAAACCATGTCGCTGGCCGTTCTAAAACTACTCATGGGCCGTTAACCATTTGTTTTACACCTTGTTCAGTCATGTTTATTACCTCATTAGCTAGCTAGCTAACAACCAGTATATCCAAAAAGGGATATCTTCTTCCGGAGATCAACGATCATAGCAGTGAATGAATGGTTACTTTCCACATCATCGACTTTGCCAATGGGCACCAGATTGCTATAATATATGATGTGGTTAGCTGATATGTAAAATACCTATCCAGGTGTTGTAAGATCTGGCATGCGTCTGCAACGTCTGGGCAGAGGAACGCGCACAAATCAAATCAAATCAAATTGTATTTGTCACATGCGCCGAATACAACAGGTGTAGACCTTACCGTGAAATGCTTAATTACAAGCCCATAACCAACGATGCAGTTTTACGAAAAATAAGAGTTAAGCAAATATTGACTAAAGAAACAAAAGTAAAAAAATATATATAATCATTTTTTTTTAAGTAACACAATAAAATAACAATAGCGAGGCTATATACAGGGGGTACCGGTACCGAGTCAATGTGCGGGGGTACAGGTTAGTCGAGATAATTGAGGTAATATGTACATGTAAGTAGGGGTAAAGTGACTATGCATAGATAATAAACAGAGAGTAGCAGCAGCATAAAACAAAAAGGGGGGGGGGGGGGGGGTCAATGCAAATAGTCTGAGGTGCCATTTGATTAACAGTTCAGCAGTCTTATGGCTTGGGGGTAGAAAATGTTAAGGATCCTTTTGGACCTAGACTTGGCGCTCCGATACCGCTTGCCGTGCATTAGCAGAGAGGACAGTCTATGATTAGGGTGGCTGTAGTCTTTGACAATTTTTAGGGCCTTCCTCTGACAGCGCCTGGTATAGAGGTCCTGGATGGCAGGAAGCTTGGCCCCAGTGATGTACGCACTACCCTCTGTAGCGCATTGTGGTCGGATGCCAAGCATTTGCCATATCAGGCGGTTATGCAACCAGTCAGGATGCTCTTGATGGTGATCACGTTGAGGGAGAGGTTGTTGTCCTGGCACCACACTGCAAGGTCTCTGACCTCCTCCCTATAGGCTGTCTCATCGTTGTCGGTGATCAGGCCTATCACCGTTGTGTCGTCTGCAAACTTAATGATGAGTCGTGCTTGGCCACGGAGTCGTCGGTGAACAGGGAGTACAGGAGGGGACTGAGCACGCACCCCTGAGGGGCCCCCGTGTTGAGGATCAGCGTGGCAGTGTTGTTGCCTACCCTTACCACCTGGGGGCGGCACGTCAGGAAGTCCAGGATCCAGTTGCAAAGGGAGGTGTTTAGTCCCAGGGTCCTTAGCTTAGTGATGAGCTTTGAGGGCACTATGGTGTTGAACTCTGAGCTGTAGTCAATGAACAGCATTCTCACGTAGGTGTTCCTTTTGTCCAGGTGGGAAAGGTCAGAGTGGAGTGCAATAGAGATTGCGTCATCTGTGGATCTGTTGGGGCGGTATGCGAATTGGATTGGGTCTAGTGTTTCTGGGATGATGGTGTTGATGTGAGCCATGACCAGCCTTTCAAAGCACTTCATGGCTACAGACATGAGTGCTACAGGTCGGTAGTCATTTAGGCAGGTTACCTTGGCATTCTTGGCCACAGGGACTATGGTGGTCTGCTTGAAACATGTAGGTATTACAGACTCAGGTTGAAAATGTCAGTGAAGACACTTGCCAGTTGGTCAGCGAATGCTCTGAGTACACGTGCTGGTAATCCGTCTAGCCCTGCGGCCTTGTGAATGTTGACCTGTTTAAAAGGTCTTACTCACATCGGCTACGGAGAGCGTGATCACACAGTCGTCCGGAACAGCTGGTGCTCTCATGCATGCATCCGCGTTGCTTGCCTCGAAGCGCGCATAGAAGTAATTTAGCTCGTCTGGTAGGCTCGTGTCACTGGGCAGCTTGCGGCTGGGCTTCGCTTTGTAGTCCATAATAGTTTGCAAGCCCTGCCACATCCGACGAGCGTCAGAGCCGGTGTAGTAGGATTCAATCTTAGTCCTCTATTGATGCTTTGCCTGTTTGATGGTTTTTCGGAGGGCATAGCAGGATTTCTTATAAGTGTCCGGGTTAGTGTCCTGCTCCTTAAAAGTGGCAGCTCTACCCTTTAGCTCAGTGCGGATGTTTCCTGTAAACCATGGATTCTGGTTGGGGTATGTACATACAGTCACTGTGGGGATGACGTCATTGATGCACTTATTGATGAAGCCGGTGACTGATGTGGTATACTCCTCAATGCCATCGGTTGAATCCCGGAATATATTCCAGTCTGTGCTAACAAAACAGACTTGTAGCTTAGCATCTGTGTCATCTGACCACTTCCGTATTGAGCGAGTCACTGGTACTTCCTGCTTTAGTTTTTGCTTGTAAGCAGGTATCAGGACGATAGAATTATGGTCAGATTTGCCAAATGGAGGGCGAGGGAGAGCTTTGTACACGGCTCTGTGTGTGGAGTTTATTTACATTTTTATGACTGATCTTTTGCATGTCATCATCACAAACTTGACGTTCTTAAAAGGACAGTGTACAATTTTCAGTGTAATGTATCTCAATAGGAAGATAGTGCTTTTAATTTAAATTACAGGTATTTGTATCAACATTATAGCTTTTTATAACTAACAAATGTCTTTACAGTGTTACATATGTGTTTCTACGGCACAATCAATCAATTTAAAAAATAAATTTTCTGGTGCTCCAATATTTTATGTTGTGCTCCTAACTTTTTTAAATTGGGAGCACCAGTGCTACCAACACCAGTGCTACCAACACCAGTGCTACCAACACCAGTGCTACCAATGAAAATTGTAAATGTTGGGCACTGACTGTATTAGGATTCAATCAGATGAAATAGCCCAGAGAAGAACACATTCATGAACAGAAGTGAACTGTGTATGCACTCACTAACTGTAAGTCGCTCTGGTTAAGAGTGTCTGCTAAATGACTAAAATGTAAAATGTAACTGTATAAGAGAAACCACCAATGAGACATTACCTTAAGGAGGACAGAAAAACATTGTGTCTGCGTTCCTCTGTATTCTCTTGGTGTGTGTATTAGTTTGCATGCTGTGTTTTAGCTCATATACAGCATTCCCTGATGCTCACATACCAGAAAAACACACATACACTGAGTGTACAAAACATTAAGGCTGTTCTGAGGGCAAAAGGTGGTGCAACTCAATATTAGGAAGGTGTTCCTAATGTTTTGTACATTCAAAAGTATTCAGATCCCTTGGATTTCTTTGCATTTTATTGTGTTAAAAAGTGGGATAAAAATGGATTTAATTGTCAATTATTTTTTTTATGAATACAAATTACATAACTAAAATATAGTCGTTGCATAAGTATTCAGCTCCCTGAGTCAATACATGTTAGAAACACATTTTGCATCGATTACAGCTGTCTTCTTGGTTTGATGTGAAATAATCCAAGGGGTCTGAATACTTTTTCAAGACACTGTAAATACACACACATATGGGGAATAGATAAGCCCACAAAAAAACAAAGAAAGCAACCTAACAAAGCCTGACTACATGCAGAAGAGACCCCCTGTTGGCTCCATGCAGCCAAGCCAGCTGTGCCATGACATAAACACTACTCATTACCTACAGCATTCAACACAACCAATCCATCCAACACAATCACTGGTTTACATACAGTATAGAGTGTATACTGAATGTCTTTGTGCATGGGTGAGTGTTTATGAGTGTGTGTTTGGGAAGCGGATTAAAATGTCCCCCAAAATATGTGTGCAAGCTGTTTGAGTCACAGAGCGCATATTTGTGTGTGTGTTTGGCGTGTGTGTGTGTGTGTGTATGTGTGTGTGTGTGTGTTTGGCGTGTGTGTGTGTGTGTGTGTGTGTATGTGTGTGTGTGTGTGTGTGTGTGTGTGTGTGTTTGGCGTGTGTGTGTGTGTGTATGTGTGTGTGTGTGTTTGGCGTGTGTGTGTGTGTATGTGTGTGTGTGTGTTTGAGTCACTCATTCTGTACGTTATGTTTCTCTGTCTCTTGTTTCTGCCCCCTCTCCTCTCTACTGGCCTGAAGGCGACGATGTCAGAGTATTTCTGTCTCTGCTCCACTTCCCTGCGCCCCCCCCCCCCCCCCCCCCCCCCCTCTCTCTCTCTCGGCACCCTGCTCTTTGTCCGTGTCCAACCTTAGACGTTTCAACAAAAGCCATTCATTCATTCATTCAGTCATTCATTCATCCTTTCAGTCTCAGTCTTTCAGCGCTTTAGAGGCACATGCATGTCTCACAGTGACGTATTCACACACAAATCAATGCTATATCAAAACCTGGATCCTCAAACTTACTCGGTAAGACAAACCTTGTGCTATGAATGTGAATTTGAATTAATGTAACTCTATGCAATAAAACAAAAACATGATGAACTTGACACTAATTCATACACACTCTCTCACAGCAAGGGGAGAATGTTGTATTGAGACTCCCGGAGAGAGAGAGACAAGGAAAGGGGGAGAGAGAGAAGGGGAGAGAGAGAAGGGGAGAGAGAGGTTTTAATTTCAGTCCATCCAACTCTGAATTATCTGCAGTGAATAAATCCCCCCCTCATTTGCATGTTTCTCAGAGTCCATAAGGAGATAAGCATATGATTGGCTGATTGGATTAATTTCCTATGTGAACTCTGTGACCTATCGTCATCCAGGAATTAGGAGAAGAAAACGATTTTGGGTACACATGCTAATGCAAACACACACACACAATAATGAATGATTTCACCAGGCTGGTCTTATCTCTGTTGAAATACCATGAGCAGTGATGCCATGTGAATATCATTAACCAGGGGAAGAGGAAAACACACCCTTTTTCGGGGGGTTGCATATGGGGAACTATTCGAGTGTTACAACCACTATCCCCTGGCCTAATAGGATGCTTCCACATCAGACTGTGCAGTTGTAACACCATCTATCTCTTTCACTTCAGACAAAACTCAAACCTGTGTTCCAAACAACACAACCCTGTTCAATTACTTTTGAACAAAAACCTTTGGACATATTAAAAGTCCCATGTTCATATCATATGTATAATCCAGTACTCATTCTTATCTTTAGCTAATATATTATGTAAATCATTCTCAGATTCTAGATGCTGACCAGTCTATAGCTGCTCGAGTTTGCCAGATAAGGTCTGTGCTTCCTGCTATGACATCATCTCTCCCAGACGGACTTGGTACCAGGAAGTATTTGGCAGAGGTGTGCCAGAAAATGTGGGCTATGACATGTTCTTCTGCTGACCACACATGACTCAGGCTAGCCAACACACTGGCCGTGTTCGACAGCTTCGAAGCCGTGATGTATCATGGGTAAACTGTGACTGACTGACAGATCTACAAATAATATTGAGTAGTTATTTATGATGCAAGGTAATTGTAGATCAGTCAGTCTTAACTCGTCTTTAAAGTCGGCCGCGAGTTTGAACGCGCCCATTGACTCACAACAAAGGCATAGCAGTCACAGTCACAGTCATAGAGTTTGGCCCTGTGAGCATTACACTCACAACATGGAATAGACCTACCTTGTGTTACGTAGTACACTTACCTACCTTGTGTTACGTAGTACACTTACCTACCTTGTGTTACGTAGTACACTTACCTACCTTGTGTTACGTAGTACACTTACCTACCTTGTGTTACGTAGTACACTTACCTACCTTGTGTTACGTAGTACACTTACCTACCTTGTGTTACGTAGTACACTTACCTACCTTGTGTTACGTAGTACACTTACCTACCTTGTGTTACGTAGTACACTTACCTACCTTGTGTTACGTAGTACACTTACCTACCTTGTGTAACGTAGTACACTTACCTACCTTGTGTTACGTAGTACACTTACCTACCTTGTGTTACGTAGTACACTTACCTACCTTGTGTTACGTAGTACACTTACCTACCTTGTGTTACGTAGTACACTTACCTACCTTGTGTTACGTAGTACACTTACCTACCTTGTGTTACGTAGTACACTTACCTACCTTGTGTTACGTAGTACACTTACCTACCTTGTGTTACGTAGTACACTTACCTACCTTGTGTTACGTAGTACACTTACATACCTTGTGTTACGTAGTACACTTACCTACCTTGTGTTACGTAGTACACTTACCTACCTTGTGTTACGTAGTACACTTACCTACCTTGTGTTACGTAGTACACTTACCTACCTTGTGTTACGTAGTACACTTACCTACCTTGTGTTACGTAGTACACTTACCTACCTTGTGTTACGTAGTACACTTACCACTGTAAATGTTGCTTTCCAACAAAATGCAAAGATGTGCAAAGTGATAATTTCTCGACAATGGCATGTACCTAATACTCTAACGTGTAATTACATAGATTATTCAAATTATAGTTACACTGGTTGGTATAAGACATACTCACTGGTTGGTATAAGGCCTACTCAGTGGTTGGTATAAGGCCTACTCACTGGTTGGTATAAGACCTGCTCACTGGTTGGTATAAGGCCTACTCAGTGGTTGGTATAAGACCTACTCAGTGGTTGGTATAAGGCATACTCAGTGGTTGGTATAAGGCCTACTCACTGGTTGGTATAAGGCCTACTCACTGGTTGGTATAAGGCCTACTCACTGGTTGGTATAAGGCCTACTCACTGGTTGGTATAAGACCTACTCACTGGTTGGTATAAGGCCTACTCACTGGTTGGTATAAGACCTACTCACTGGTTGGTATAAGGCCTACTCAGTAGTTGGTATAAGGCCTACTCACTGGTTGGTATAAGGCCTACTCAGTGGTTGGTATAAGGCCTATTCACTGGTTGGTATAAGACCTGCTCACTGGTTGGTATAAGGCCTACTCAGTGGTTTGTATAAGACCTACTCACTGGTTGGTATAAGGCCTACTCAGTAGTTGGTATAAGGCCTACTCACTGGTTGGTATAAGACCTGCTCACTGGTTGGTATAAGGCCTACTCACTGGTTGGTATAAGGCCTACTCACTGGTTGGTATAAGACCTACTCACTGGTTGGTATAAGGCCTACTCAATGGTTGGTATAAGGCCTACTCACTGGTTGGTATAAGGCCTACTCAGTGGTTGAAATAAGGCCTACTCAGTGGTTGGTATAAGGACTACTCACTGGTTGGTATAAGACCTGCTCACTGGTTGGTATAAGGCCTACTCACTGGTTGGTATAAGGCCTACTCAGTGGTTGATATAAGGCCTACTCAGTGGTTGGTATAAGGCCTACTCACTGGTTGGTATAAGGCCTACTCACTGGTTGATATAAGGCCTACTCACTGGTTGGTATAAGGACTACTCAGTGGTTTGTATAAGACCTACTCAGTGGTTGGTATAAGGCCTACTCAGTGGTTGGTATAAGGCCTACTCACTGGTTGGTGTAAGGCCTACTCACTGGTTGGTATAAGCCCTACTCAGTGGTTGGTATAAGGCCTACTCACTGGTTTGTATAAGACCTACTCACTGGTTGGTATAAGGCCTACTCAGTGGTTGGTATAAGGCCTACTCACTGGTTGGTATAAGACCTGCTCACTGGTTGGTATAAGGCCTACTCACTGGTTGGTATAAGGCCTACTCAGTGGTTGGTATAAGACCTACTCACTGGTTGGTATAAGGCCTACTCAGTGGTTGGTATAAGGCCTACTCACTGGTTGGTATAAGGCCTACTCACTGGTTGGTATAAGGCCTACTCACTGGTTGGTATAAGACCTGCTCACTGGTTGGTATAAGGCCTACTCACTGGTTGGTATAAGGCCTACTCAGTGGTTGGTATAAGGCCTACTCAGTGGTTTGTATAAGACCTACTCACTGGTTGATATAAGGCCTACTCAGTGGTTGGTATAAGGCCTACTCACTGGTTGGTATAAGGCCTACTCACTGGTTGGTATAAGGCCTACTCAGTGGTTGGTATAAGGCCTATTCACTGGTTGGTATAAGACCTGCTCACTGGTTGGTATAAGGCCTACTCACTGGTTGGTATAAGGCCTACTCACTGGTTGGTATAAGACCTGCTCACTGGTTGGTATAAGGCCTGCTCACTGGTTGGTATAAGGCCTACTCAGTGGTTTGTATAAGACCTACTCACTGGTTGGTGTAAGGCCTACTCAGTAGTTGGTATAAGGCCTACTCACTGGTTGGTATAAGGCCTACTCACTGGTTGGTATAAGGCCTACTCACTGGATGGTATAAGGCCTACTCAGTGGTTGGTATAAGGCCTAATCAGTGGTTGGTATAAGGCCTACTCACTGGTTGGTGTAAGGCCTGCTCACTGGTTGGTATAAGCCCTACTCAGTGTTTGGTATAAGGCCTACTCAGTGGTTTGTATAAGACCTACTCACTGGTTGGTATAAGGCCTACTCAGTGGTTGGTATAAGGCCTACTCACTGGTTGGTATAAGACCTGCTCACTGGTTGGTATAAGGCCTACTCACTGGTTGGTATAAGGCCTACTCACTGGTTGGTATAAGACCTACTCACTGGTTGGTATAAGGCCTACTCAGAGGTTGGTATAAGGCCTACTCACTGGTTGGTATAAGGCCTACTCACTGGTTGGTATAAGGCCTGCTCACTGGTTGGTATAAGACCTGCTCACTGGTTGGTATAAGGCCTACTCACTGGTTGGTATAAGGCCTACTCAGTGGTTGGTATAAGGCCTACTCAGTGGTTTGTATAAGACCTACTCACTGGTTGGTATAAGGCCTGCTCACTGGTTGGTATAAGGCCTACTCAGTGGTTTGTATAAGACCTACTCACTGGTTGATGTAAGGCCTACTCAGTAGTTGGTATAAGGCCTACTCACTGGTTGGTATAAGGCCTACTCACTGGTTGGTATAAGGCCTACTCACTGGATGGTATAAGGCCTACTCAGTGGTTGGTATAAGGCCTAATCAGTGGTTGGTATAAGGCCTACTCACTGGTTGGTATAAGACCTACTCACTGGTTGGTATAAGGCCTGCTCACTGGTTGGTATAAGGCCTACTCAGTGGTTGGTATAAGGCCTACTCACTGGTTGGTATAAGGCATACTCAGTGGTTGGTATAAGGCCTACTCACTGGTTGGTATAAGGCCTACTCAGTGGTTGGTATAAGGCCTACTCAGTGGTTTGTATAAGACCTACTCACTGGTTGGTATAAGGCCTGCTCACTGGTTGGTATAAGGCCTACTCAGTGGTTTGTATAAGACCTACTCACTGGTTGGTGTAAGGCCTACTCAGTAGTTGGTATAAGGCCTACTCACTGGTTGGTATAAGGCCTACTCACTGGTTGGTATAAGGCCTACTCACTGGATGGTATAAGGCCTACTCAGTGGTTGGTATAAGGCCTAATCAGTGGTTGGTATAAGGCCTACTCACTGGTTGGTATAAGACCTACTCACTGGTTGGTATAAGGCCTGCTCACTGGTTGGTATAAGGCCTACTCAGTGGTTGGTATAAGGCCTACTCACTGGTTGGTATAAGGCATACTCAGTGGTTGGTATAAGGCCTACTCAGTGGTTGGTATAAGGCCTACTCAGTGGTTGGTATAAGGCCTACTCAGTGGTTGGTATAAGGCCTACTCACTGGTTGGTATAAGGCCTACTCAGTGGTTGGTAAAAGGCCTACTCAGTGGTTGGTATAAGGCCTACTCACTGGTTGGTATAAGACATGCTCACTGGTTGGTATAAGGCCTACTCAGTGGTTGGTATAAGGCCTACTCACTGGTTGGTATAAGACCTGCTCACTGGTTGGTATAAGGCCTACTCACTGGTTGGTATAAGACCTACTCACTGGTTGGTATAAGGCCTACTCACTGGTTGGTATAAGGCCTACTCACTGGTTGGCCTACTCAGTGGCATACACATTATTTCCCTGGACTGAAGCTACTTCATACACACTTATGTTCAAGAGGTATTGAATATGACTATAAAATCACTGAGTACAACCCTATAGACTGAGAAAGCGAAAAGAGAGGGGCAAAAGAGAGAAGGTAATAAAGACATGAAGAGAAAGAGGGGAGAGCAGAGACAGAGACAGAGACAGAGACAGAGACAGAGATAGGGACAGAGACAGAGACAGAGATAGGGAGAGAGAGTGGGACAGAGACAGAGACAGAGACAGAGACAGAGACAGAGACAGAGACAGAGACAGAGACAGAGACAGAGATAGGGAGAAGACAGAGACAGAGATAGGGAGAGAGAGAGGGACAGAGACAGAGACAGACACAGAGACAGAGACAGAGACAGAGATAGGGAGAGAGAGAGAGACAGAGACAGAGACAGAGATAGGGAGAGAGAGAGACAGAGACAGAGATAGGGAGAGAGAGAGACAGAGACAGAGACAGAGACAGAGACAGAGACAGACAGATTCTCTCCTGGGGTTCGGTCAGTCCCAGTCTGACACAGTGTATGTGTGTGTAAGTGTGTGTGTGTGTATGTGTGTGCGCGTTTGTTAGCGTTGAGGTAAGGGGTCACTCCTAGTCCTAGATCAGTCACTCCTGGGAAGGAGAGGAACACATCTGATTTATTCAACACCCTAACAAAGTTTTGGGGTTGCTAGGTTACGGCCAGGGAGTGCAGATGTGGCAGAGAGAGGAGAGGAAGGACTTGAGAATTCACTGTTCTCATTCCGGAACCCCTCCCTGAGTCACACTATCCATCTCTCCTCTGCCTGTTTCTCTCTCTCTCTCTCACTCTGTCTCGCTCGCTCTCTCTCTCTCTCTCTCTCTCTCTCTCACTCTGTCTCGCTCTCTCTCTCTCTCTCTCTCTCACTCTCTCTATCTCTCCTCTGCCTGGCACTCAAGCTGGCAGAGACTACTGCGGTGCTAAGCAAGAGCAGAGGACTCGACTGCCAACCATCCGCTACCAGCACACGCACGCGCACGCACACACACACAATCACAGACACATTACCACCGGACACACAACTACTTTACATCAGAGACAGCCAAGACCCAAGGCACAGAACCAGTGGCAAACAGACTCCAGACACTGACTATCAGTATTCACACACCAGCAGAATACAGTTGCCAGACAGACAGACAGACAGACCACCAACAGGTCAATAAGAGCCAGACCAAGAGAAAGCACACAGAGACAGACCAGCACCAAGATCCCAGACTAGACCCAAATGCCAGAGCCAAGCATCAGAACCAGACACACCATCCACAGGTCAATAATAGCTAGACCAGTCAGAACAGAAACTGGAGGCTCACCAGAACGGACTAGACCAGACCAGACCAGACTAGACCAGCAGAGTTCAGTCACCCAGCTCTATGACACCAGCCCTCAGCTGCCGGTATAAGACACTAGATACTCTCTTTGGGATCAGGAACCAGATATGTGCAACTAAACATACAGTGGGGAAAAAAAGTATTTAGTCAGCCACCAATTGTGCAAGTTCTCCCACTTAAAAAGATGAGAAAGGCCTGTAATTTTCATCATAGGTACACGTCAACTATGACAGACAAATTGAGAAGAAAAAAAATCCAGAAAATCACATTGTAGGATTTTTAATGAATTTATTTGCAAATTATATATGGTGGAAAATAAGTATTTGGTCAATAACAAAAGTTTCTCAATACTTTGTTATATACAGTGGGGGAAAAAAGTATTTAGTCAGCCACCAATTGTGCAAGTTCTCCCACTTAAAAAGATGAGAGAGGCCTGTAATTTGCATCATAGGTACACGTCAACTATGACAGACAAATTGAGAAGAAAAAAAATCCAGAAAATCACATTGTAGGATTTTTTATGAATTTATTTGCAAATTATGGTGGAAAATAAGTATTTGGTCAATAACAAAAGTTTCTCAATACTTTGTTATATACCCTTTGTTGGCAATGACACAGGTCAAACGTTTTCTGTAAGTCTTCACAAGGTTTTCACACACTGTTGCTGGTATTTTGGCCCATTCCTCCATGCAGATCTCCTCTAGAGCAGTGATGTTTTGGGGCTGTCGCTGGGCAACACGGACTTTCAACTCCCTCCAAAGATTTTCTATGGGGTTGAGATCTGGAGACTGGCTAGGCCACTCCAGGACCTTGAAATGCTTCTTACGAAGCCACTCCTTCGTTGCCCGGGCGGTGTGTTTGGGATCATTGTCATGCTGAAAGACCCAGCCACGTTTCATCTTCAATGCCCTTGCTGATGGAAGGAGGTTTTCACTCAAAATCTCACGAAACATGGCCCCATTCATTCTTTCCTTTACACGGATCAGTCGTCCTGGTCCCTTTGCAGAAAAACACTGCAGGATTTGAGTCGCTGGCGGCGTAGTGTGTTACTGATGGTAGGCTTTGTTACTTTGGTCCCAGCTCTCTGCAGGTCATTCACTAGGTCCCCCCGTGTGGTTCTGGGATTTTTGCTCACCGTTCTTGTGATCATTTTGACCCCACGGGGTGAGATCTTGCGTGGAGCCCCAGATCGAGGGAGATTATCAGTGGTCTTGTATGTCTTCCATTTCCTAATAATTGCTCCCACAGTTGATTTCTTCAAACCAAGCTGCTTACCTATTGCAGATTCAGTCTTCCCAGCCTGGTGCAGGTCTACAATTTTGTTTCTGGTGTCCTTTGACAGCTCTTTGGTCTTGGCCATAGTGGAGTTTGGAGTGTGACTGTTTGAGGTTGTGGACAGGTGTCTTTTATACTGATAACAAGTTCAAACAGGTGCCATTAATACAGGTAACGAGTGGAGGACAGAGGAGCCTCTTAAAGAAGAAGTTACAGGTCTGTGAGAGCCAGAAATCTTGCTTGTTTGTAGGTGACCAAATACTTATTTTCCACCATAATTTGCAAATAAATTCATAAAAAATCCTACAATGAGATTTTCTGGATTTTCTTTTCTCAATTTGTCTGTCATAGTTGACGTGTACCTATGATGAAAATTACAGGCCTCTCTCATCTTTTTAAGTGGGAGAACTTGCACAATTGGTGGCTGACTAAATACTTTTTTCCCCCACTGTACCCTTTGTTGGCAATGACACAGGTCAAACGTTTTCTGTAAGTCTTCACAAGGTTTTCACACACTGTTGCTGGTATTTTGGCCCATTCCTCCATGCAGATCTCCTCTAGAGCAGTGATGTTTTGGGGCTGTCGCTGGGCAACACGGACTTTCAACTCCCTCCAAAGATTTTCTATGGGGTTGAGATCTGGAGACTGGCTAGGCCACTCCAGGACCTTGAAATGCTTCTTACGAAGCCACTCCTTCGTTGCCCGGGCGGTGTGTTTGGGATCATTGTCATGCTGAAAGACCCAGCCACGTTTAATCTTCAATGCCCTTGCTGATGGAAGGAGGTTTTCACTCAAAATCTCATGATACATGGCCCCATTCATTCTTTCCTTTACACCACATATGTCAGAGTCAAGGCCCGCGGGCCACATCCGGCCCGCGAGAAGGTTTTTTACGGCCCCTGGGATGATCTTGATTTATTATTAGAACCGGCCCGCAGACCGCAGCAAGCCGGCAGCCCGCAGATCTTTTACACGCACCAATACTACATTTCCCACAATGCAACGGTGACGCACCGAGCAGTAGGCTGCTTCATTTCAATATTTATTGGCACAGCAGTCGTCAGCATCACAGTAAAATTAACTTTCAGATACCCATCAAAAATGGCAAAACGGAAGGTGGACACTGAGAACCGGGGGTTTCAAACAAGGTGGGAGTCGGAGTATATGTTCACGGAGGTAGCTGGAAAACCTGTGTGTCTTCTGTGTGGAGAAAGTGTGGCGGTACTGAAAGAGTATAATCTGAGACGACATTATGAAACGAAACACGCGGACAAAAACAAGAATATGGACATGGAACAAAGGCTACAAAAGGCAGAGGAATTAAAACGAGGCCTCAAATCTCGACAGGCTCTGTTCAAAAAAGCCAAATCACAAGGCCAGGCTGCTGTCAAGGCCAGTTTTATTTTGGCAGAAGAGATCGCTAAATCAGCCCGGCCATTTACGGAGGGGGATTTCATCAAAAACTGCATGATTAAAGTTTGTGACGAAGTTTGCCCAGAAAAAAGGCAACTCTTTTTAAATGTGAGTCTGAGCAGAAACACCATTGCCGAGAGAGTAGACCAGTTGTCCATCAATCTAAAAGAGCAGCTTGTGAAAAAGGGAAAAGATTTCATTGCATATTCCTTGGCTGTGGATGAGAGCACCGACATTTCTGACATTGCCCAGTTGTCAATTTTCATCCGCGGAGTGGACTCCAGCCTAAGCGTGACAGAGGAGTTTTTGGCTTTACGTCCTATGCATGGCACAACTACGGGGCATGATTTGTATGAAGAGGTGTCAAGATGTGTAAATGAGATGGAGCTGCCTTGGGAAAAACTCGTGGGTTTGACAACCGACGGAGCACCTGCGATGTGTGGACACAGGAGCGGACTGGTGGCGAAGATACGGGAAAAGATGCAAGAGGAAAACGCGACAGGTGAGCTGACAGCTTATCATTGTATCATACACCAGGAAGCGTTGTGCGGTAAAGCCTTGAAAATGGAGCATGTAATGAGCATCATCACGCGCACAGTTAACTTTATCAGAGCCAAAGGTTTGAATCACCGCCAGTTCAAGGCATTTCTGACGGAGTTAGAAACGGAGCATGGTGATTTGCCTTATCACACAGAGGTGCGATGGCTAAGCCAGGGAAAGGTGCTTCAAAGATGTTTCGAGCTTCGTGAGGAGATCACATATTTAGAGTTTTTACTCAGTTCAAGTTTAAAAGTTAAAGTTTAATATTTGTTTTCACTGCATGTTACTTCTCCTTAAACAAAGTGTTGTTTTTGATTAATAGATTTTTGCACTTTATTTTATTGTATTTCAATCCAATTATATTTTAAAAATATTTCAGTTGAGTGGATGATAGAAAATTGCTATTATTGTTTTTTTCTTTGAAGTAAATTTAGCCCACTTTTGCTAAAATAGAAAATATAGGCTACTGATGGTGCCTTGAATACCGGTTTCTTTCATTTAATGTTCATGTTATGGGGATTTTTATATAAAGGAAATTTGTCTTTTGTGTCTGTTGAAAATTAAAGATTACTGACAGAGCCATAAGAAAATATTGCTTTATTTATCTGATCATATTGGAATATATTTGTTAGGTTTTCAGTAGGTTCAATTAGGTTCACTAGACTATATGCGTCATTTAAAAAATTTTCAATGAACATTCGAACAGTCCGGCCCTCGGCTTGTAGCTAAATTTTTTATTTGGCCCTCCGTCCATTTGACTTTGACACCCCTGCTTTACACGGATCAGTCGTCCTGGTCCCTTTGCAGAAAAACTGCCCCAAAGCATGATGTTCCCACCCCCATGCTCCACAGTAGGTATGGTGTTCTTTGGATGCAACTCAGCATTCTTTGTCCTCCAAACACGACGAGTTGCGTTTTTACCAAAAAGTTATATTTTGGTTTCATCTGACCATATGACATTCTCCCAATCCTCTTCTGGATCATCCAAATGCACTCTAGCAAACTTCAGACGGGCATGGACATGTACTCGTTTAAGCAGGGGGACACGTCTGGCACTGCAGGATTTGAGTCCCTGGCGGCGTAGTGTGTTACTGATGGTAGGCTTTGTTACTTTGGTCCCAGCTCTCTGCAGGTCATTCACTAGGTCCCCCGTGTGGTTCTGGGATTTTTGCTCACCGTTCTTGTGATCATTTTGACCCCGCGGGGTGAGATCTTGCGTGGAGCCCCAGATCGAGGGAGATTATCAGTGGTCTTGTATGTCTTCCATTTCCTAATAATTGCTCCCACAGTTGATTTCTTCAAACCAAGCTGCTTACCTATTGCAGATTCAGTCTTCCCAGCCTGGTGCAGGTCTACAATTTTGTTTCTGGTGTCCTTTGACAGCTCTTTGGTCTTGGCCATAGTGGAGTTTGGAGTGTGACTGTTTGAGGTTGTGGACAGGTGTCTTTTATACTGATAACAAGTTCAAACAGGTGCCATTAATACAGGTAACGAGTGGAGGACAGAGGAGCCTCTTAAAGAAGAAGTTACAGGTCTGTGAGAGCCAGAAATCTTGCTTGTTTGTAGGTGACCAAATACTTATTTTCCACCATAATTAGCAAATAAATTCATTAAAAATCCTACAATGTGATTTTCTGGAGAAAAAAATTCTCACTTTGTCTGTCATAGTTGACGTGTACCTATGATGAAAACTACAGGCCTCTCTCATCTTTTTAAGTGGGAGAACTTGCACAATTGGTGGCTGACTAAATACTTTTTTCCCCCACTGTACATAGAGGAAGACAAGCTTTCCAAAGTCCAATACTGTATGTTCTATCGCTCCTTCTCTAACATACACACATGGGCGATTCCAGCGTTATGAATGTTACATTTGCATGGATGTTACATTCTCACAGAATTTACAAACTAAATACAAATGAAACTTTTGAGGTGTGTCTATAGTACACCATGGGGGGATTGTATACCTAAGAAAGCGGACTTCCAAATATTAGCATGTTGGAGAAATAAAGCAAATAAGAAAAGAGTTATGGATGTTACATTTATTCAACACCCTAACACAGTTTTGGGGTTGCTAGGTTACAGCCAGGGAGCAGCAGAGGTGGCAGAGAGAGGAGAGGAAGGACTTGAGAATTCACTGTTCTCATTCCGGAACCCCTCCCTGAGTCACACTATCCATCTCTCCTCAATATCCATCACATCCACAACCAGTATGGATGTTACGGATAGCATCCCGCTGAAAAAGGATACTGACAATGAAAAGAGAGAAGCCAATTATAGACCTTATAAAACCTTGATGAAAGTTAGCTTTACAGAGAAAGTTTCAAGATGATCCAATGTAAGGTGCATGTTTTACAAAAAAGTTTACTAAAAAACGTTATGTTACATTGCCTGTCCCAGTCACCCCCCTATTTTAAGAAGACTAGCAAACAAAACTCACATCAATTTGGTATGTATTGCTTCATTAACATCACAAATTCATAACTAACACCGGGGGACAGCTGTTAGTGGAGAAATAAGTCCTGTGAGCTCTTTCAAAAAGCCATGAAATATGATTGACTAAAAATTATTTTTTTTGACTTGGCCTCTTACTCTGAAATGGCCGAAAGTCATGCAATTTCCTACTTAAATGTCAAATAAAGCCAACATGTAGACAATATATAGATAATGAATTATGAACGTGGTTTAATTTCTAAATGACTAACTATATTTGGGCATGCTCAGGTTGGCTTTCCCACGGAATCAAATGTATACACACACACACGCTCACACAGTGGCAGAGCAGAGACGTGTTTAGATATATATGGCTCAGTGGCAGAGCAGAGACGTGTTTAGATATATATGGCTCAGTGGCAGAGCAGAGACGTGTTTAGATATATATGGCTCAGTGGCAGAGCAGAGACGTGTTTAGATATATATGGCTCAGTGGCAGAAGGGAAATGGGCACTCAGTGCCACTCAGAGTCCTGCTTGGAGCAGCAGACTGAGGAT
Source organism: Coregonus lavaretus (assembly GCF_964263955.1). Taxonomy (NCBI): domain Eukaryota; kingdom Metazoa; phylum Chordata; class Actinopteri; order Salmoniformes; family Salmonidae; genus Coregonus; species Coregonus lavaretus. The sequence continues at coordinate 17,618 of NW_028162110.1, forward strand.
GCATGAGTAATGAACCAAGTCTGCCCCACTACAGAATCCATTTTCCTGGCCTTCCCTTCCAAACAGTAACACACATGCATATGCACACAGCAACACACACACATGCGTGCTGAGATACACACACATACACACTGAGATACACACGCACTGAGATGTACACACACTGACATACACACACACACACAATAGTGATAACATGCAAGGAAGCCACTCTCTTTATTAGCCCTCTGGGCTCATCCTCTGTCTCTTTCCTCTCCTCCTTAATCAGCACATCTTCCCAGGGAAAGAGGATAGAGGGAGGAAAATAGGAGAGAGGGAGGAAAGAGGAGAGAGGGAGGAAAATAGGAGAGAGGGAGGAAAATAGGATAGAGGGAGGAAAATAGGAGAGAGGGAGGAAAATAGGAGAGAGGGAGGAAAATAGGAGAGAGGGAGGAAAATAGGATAGAGGGAGGAAAATAGGAGAGAGGGAGGAAAATAGGAGAGAGGGAGGAAAATAGGAGAGAGGGAGGAAAATAGGAGAGAGGGAGGAAAATAGGATAGAGGGAGGAAAATAGGAGAGAGGGAGGAAAATAGGAGAGAGGGAGGAAAATAGGAGAGAGGGAGGAAAGAGGAGAGAGGGAGGAAAATAGGAGATAGGGAGGAAAATAGGAGAGAGGGAGGAAAATAGGATAGAGGGAGGAAAATAGGATAGAGGGAGGAAAATAGGAGAGAGGGAGGAAAATAGGAGAGAGGGAGGAAAATAGGAGAGAGGGAGGAAAATAGGATAGAGGGAGGAAAATAGGAGAGAGGGAGGAAAATAGGAGAGAGGGAGGAAAATAGGAGAGAGGGAGGAAAATAGGGTAGAGGGAGGAAAATAGGAGAGAGGGAGGAAAATAGGAGAGAGGGAGGAAAATAGGAGAGAGGGAGGAAAATAGGAGAGAGGGAGGAAAATAGGATAGAGGGAGGAAAATAGGAGAGAGGGAGGAAAATAGGAGAGAGGGAGGAAAATAGGAGAGAGGGAGGAAAATAGGAGAGAGGGAGGAAAGAGGAGAGAGGGAGGAAAATAGGAGATAGGGAGGAAAATAGGAGAGAGGGAGGAAAATAGGATAGAGGGAGGAAAATAGGAGAGAGGGAGGAAATAGGAGAGAGGGAGGAAAATAGGAGAGAGGGAGGAAAATAGGAGAGAGGGAGGAAAATAGGAGAGAGGGAGGAAAATAGGATAGAGGGAGGAAAATAGGATAGAGGGAGGAAAATAGGAGAGAGGGAGGAAAATAGGAGAGAGGGAGGAAAATAGGAGAGAGGGAGGAAAGAGGAGAGAGGGAGGAAAATAGGAGATAGGGAGGAAAATAGGAGAGAGGGAGGAAAGAGGAGAGAGGGAGGAAAATAGGAGATAGGGAGGAAAATAGGAGAGAGGGAGGAAAATAGGATAGAGGGAGGAAAATAGGAGAGAGGGAGGAAAATAGGAGATAGGGAGGAAAATAGGAGAGAGGGAGGAAAATAGGATAGAGGGAGGAAAATAGGAGAGAGGGAGGAAAATAGGAGAGAGGGAGGAAAATAGGAGAGAGGGAGGAAAGAGGAGAGAGGGAGGAAAATAGGAGATAGGGAGGAAAATAGGAGAGAGGGAGGAAAATAGGATAGAGGGAGGAAAATAGGAGATAGGGAGATTAATAGGAGAGAGGGAGGAAAATAGGAGAGAGGGAGGAAAATAGGAGAGAGGGAGGAAAATAGGAGAGAGGGAGGAAAGAGGAGAGAGGGAGGAAAATAGGAGATAGGGAGGAAAATAGGAGAGAGGGAGGAAAATAGGATAGAGGGAGGAAAATAGGATAGAGGGAGGAAAATAGGAGAGAGGGAGGAAAGAGGAGAGAGGGAGGAAATAGGATAGAGGGAGGAAAATAGGATAGAGGGAGGAAAATAGGAGAGAGGGAGGAAAGAGGAGAGAGGGAGGAAAGAGGAGAGAGGGAGGAAAGAGGAGAGAGGGAGGAAAATAGGAGAGGGAGGAAAGAGGAGAGAGGGAGGAAAATAGGAGATAGGGAGGAAAATAGGAGAGAGGGAGGAAAATAGGATAGAGGGAGGAAAATAGGAGAGAAGGAGGAAAATAGGAGAGAGGGAGGAAAATAGGAGAGAGGGAGGAAAATAGGAGAGAGGGAGGAAAATAGGAGAGAGGGAGGAAAATAGGAGAGAGGGAGGAAAATAGGAGAGAGGGAGGAAAATAGGAGATAGGGAGGAAAATAGGAGAGAGGGAGGAAAATAGGATAGAGGGAGGAAAATAGGAGAGAGGGAGGAAAGAGGAGAGAGGGAGGAAAGAGGAGAGAGGGGGGAACGAGGAGAGAGGGAGAAAGGGAGAGAGGGAGGAAAGAGGGAGGAACAAGGAGAGAGGAGAGAGGGAGGAAAGAGGAGGAGGAAGGAACGAGGAGAGAGGAGGAAAAGAAGGAGAGAGGGAGGAACGAGGAGAGAGCATGTAAACAGATCCAAACTATAATTTGAGAGAGATGTGAGGCAAACGATAGGACAGAAAGACAAACCCACTAAGCCAGAAAAAATAGAGTCAATGTATGGAACAGAGGAGAAAAGTGAGCAGGGGAGAGATAAATTATGTGTATATCCCTTCAAATTGACCACAGCTGGGCAACAGCGGAAGACCAGTGGGCCCATCAGAAGACTAAGGCTCTATGGTCACTGCCTTAGCCATTAAACTGGTAAGCCATAGGCTACTGTAGCCTACCTACTGTGTCATAACTGGATTATAAGTAACGAGACAATTAGACTGCCTGGACAAAACAGTCTTTGTTGTTGTTTTTCTTCTGAATGAGAAATCCAAAAGATTTCACGCTCTGCTTCAACATGGGTGAGATATGAATAGAATTCATGCCACCAATCAATAGAGTGCATGCAGTAAACTCTGGATAATAGAGGTGGTGAATATGGTAGGGAATTTCCGCCAAAATTCAGAAATATTTGCATGATTGGAATGTGATGAACTCCCCCAATCCTGAGAAAACGAAATTGAATAGATGATGTCATTAGAAAGCCAGAATCTCTGTGACCAGAATCAACACTACACAGTGGACTGGACTGTCAAAGCAGGTTGAATATCGGCTACCCACTCTCAACACCTGGCTGTGTCAACAAAAACAACCTTGCAGGCTTTGGCCCTTTCATCACTTTAACCTATTGATGGAAACTACTGCACCGGCAATACTGTTTGAATCATGAACCAACAGTTCACATGCAAAAAAGAAATTGCGCATCTTCTCTGACATGTAAAAAGCCCTGGGAAGCTCATAACCTCAGATATTTTATGCGGCTCACCAAGAACATACGGTATGTCCGGTGCACTTGTTCACTGGCTATAACGCAGTTATTAACCTCGATGTCAACGATCACCTCGATGGCAATGATCGCTGCGTATTATTTCTAACCGGGACATCCATTGACAGCCCCATCAATAATTAATCGGTGAATGATACTCCCACCACGGACGGTTTACAGGATCATGAAGACATGATATAGACATTAATATCTGGATTATTGTATATTATTAATAAAATAGCATTAGCCTAATGATGTTTTTGTCTTATATGTTTTCTGATATGCATGCATGGAGCAACAAACAACACTGTCCCATTCGTGGACTGCCCATGCAGACTTCAGGCATCTCTATGACAGAGATCCAGCCAAGACTAGATTTCAGCACAATTAGCTATAGTAGGCTAGTGAAGGCTACAGCCAGTTTCTCCGGCTAATGAAGGGCTTTCAGGGATAATGCAATGATCGAAACATTGAGTTAACGAGCGATTCTCGGAACCCCGGCCTTTCCCTTTCACTCCGGTCCTCCTCGTGTTTTCCTGGAACAGAGCATCCGGGAGGGTAGAGTCTGGCAAGGCATACAAAAGTTACAGAGAACAGTAGTCGAGATATGTGGAAGGTATGCACAAAATACAATTTCATTTTGACCATTGGTTGATCTTTCCTGTGATGTTTTTGGTTTTAGCCTACATGTGTAGCCTTTAAAAACATTGTTGGTGTAGATAGGTGGATAGCCCGCATAGCATGACCTGCTTTGTTGACTAGGTTATGGCTAGTGATGGTAGTCTGGCTGAGGCTGCTGGTTAGGCTACTTTAACTTTGCTAGTAGCGTATGTCAAATCCCAATCAGATACAGTAGCAACACCTCACGCGAATAAGCAGGTAATTCAGATAAATTGAGATAATCCTACAGCTAAATGTCACTGTAAAACTGCAATCACAATAGGAGCATAGCCCACAATTCGCACTAAACCGTCCGAGCTGAACTTCAACTAACGGGTGACAACATTCAACAAAACTCAGCCACAAAATGATAAGGTCAGACATGGAAAAGCAACATTGTAACAATACGAACCTGAAAAGATCCGAATGCGCGAGACTTTGTATCACTCCTGTAGATAGGGCAATCCAAACGATTGTATGCTATCCACTGCGACAAGTTTGTGCAGCTACCGCGCTAGCCT
>NW_028162109.1:0-2500 GCF_964263955.1 Coregonus lavaretus
TAGTGTCAACCGGATGATTTCCATATGGGGGTGTCTGACCACCAACCCAATCCGAGAAAAGTGCATCAAAATCGGCCTTCCGGGAGCCAGGAGTCGGTCCCTGGTTCTCATAGTGTCAACCGGATGGTTTCCATATGGGGGTGTCTGACCACCAACCCAATCCGAGAAAAGTGCATCAAAATCGGCCTTCCGGGAGCCAGGAGTCGGTCCCTGGTTCTCCTAATGTCAACCGGATGATTTCCATATGGGGGTGTCTGACCACCAACCCAATCCGAGAAAAGTGCATCAAAATCGGCCTTCCGGGAGCCAGGAGTCGGTCCCTGGTTCTCCTAATGTCAACCGGATGATTTCCATATGGGGGTGTCTGACCACCAACCCAATCCGAGAAAAGTGCATCAAAATCGGCCTTCCGGGAGCCAGGAGTCGGTCCCTGGTTCTCATAGTGTCAACCGGATGGTTTCCATATGGGGGTGTCTGACCACCAACCCAATCCGAGAAAAGTGCATCAAAATCGGCCTTCCGGGAGCCAGGAGTCGGTCCCTGGTTCTCCTAATGTCAACCGGATGATTTCCATATGGGGGTGTCTGACCACCAACCCAATCCGAGAAAAGTGCATCAAAATCGGCCTTCCGGGAGCCAGGAGTCGGTCCCTGGTTCTCCTAATGTCAACCGGATGATTTCCATATGGGGGTGTCTGACCACCAACCCAATCCGAGAAAAGTGCATCAAAATCGGCCTTCCGGGAGCCAGGAGTCGGTCCCTGGTTCTCATAGTGTCAACCGGATGGTTTCCATATGGGGGTGTCTGACCACCAACCCAATCCGAGAAAAGTGCATCAAAATCGGCCTTCCGGGAGCCAGGAGTCGGTCCCTGGTTCTCATAGTGTCAACCGGATGGTTTCCATATGGGGGTGTCTGACCACCAACCCAATCCGAGAAAAGTGCATCAAAATCGGCCTTCCGGGAGCCAGGAGTCGGTCCCTGGTTCTCATAGTGTCAACCGGATGGTTTCCATATGGGGGTGTCTGACCACCAACCCAATCCGAGAAAAGTGCATCAAAATCGGCCTTCCGTGAGGCAGGAGTCGGCCCCTGGTTCTCCTGTTGTCAACCGGATGATTTCCATATGGGGGTGTCTGACCACCACCCCAATCCGAAAAAAGTGCATCAAATCGGCCTTCCGTGAGCCAGGAGTCGGTCCCTGGTTCTCCTGGTGTCCGCCGGCGGACAACCATGTTGGGGTGTCTGACCACCAACCCAATCCGAGAAAAGTGCATCAAAATCGGCCTTCCGTGAGGCAGGAGTCGGCCCCTGGTTCTCCTGTTGTCAACCGGATGATTTCCATATGGGGGTGTCTGACCACCACCCCAATCCGAAAAAAGTGCATCAAATCGGCCTTCCGTGAGCCAGGAGTCGGTCCCTGGTTCTCCTGGTGTCCGCCGGCGGACAACCATGTTGGGGTGTCTGACCACCAACCCAATCCGAGAAAAGTGCATCAAAATCGGCCTTCCGTGAGGCAGGAGTCGGTCCCTGGTTCTCCTGTTGTCAACCGGATGATTTCCATATGGGGGTGTCTGACCACCACCCCAATCCGAAAAAAGTGCATCAAATCGGCCTTCCGTGAGGCAGGAGTCGGTCCCTGGTTCTCCTGGTGTCCGCCGGCGGACAACCATGTTGGGGTGTCTGACCCACAACCCAATCCGACCAAGTGCACCCAAATCGGCCTTCCGTGAGCCAGGAGTCGGTCTCTGGTTCTCCCATCGACCGCCGGCGGTCTTCCATGTGGGGGTGTCTGACCCACAACCCAATCCGACCAAGAGCACCCATGTCGGCCTTGTGTGAGTCAGGAGCCGTTCCCCCTGGTTCTCATTTGGGTTACCATGCACGAAGGGACATAGTGCAATTTCGGCCGATTTTTCCGATTTTTTCAAATAATGTTTAAAAATACTTCCCGATGAGCTAGAGGTCCCAAATTTGGTCTATTATCCTCTTTTATGATGAACTTCCATTACCTAAAAGGGTTTTTCTTAACTCGTATAGGAACATCAACCGTTCTGACCCCTATTTTTTTTTTTCACTTTTCTAACATAATTAAAATATAGTAAAAAATTTCCAAAAACGAATTAATTTATATATAAATGTGCGTCTATTCGTGCCCTTTTGCGCCAAAAAAACCCCATCCTGATTGGACTTTTAGTTTTTGAATTATTAACGTTTTAAGTCGTTTTTTCAAAACCGAAATCGCTGTTTTTTCCCCCAAACGGCGGAGCACAGACAGGCCCAGCGGGTGGCAGGGCTTATGTCGATAATTTGGCCTCTCCCGTAGTAGCCCCACTCGGTTCCAGGTCGGCCAGACAGGTACCGGCGCGATTTTGAAAACCTCGTTTTCAGAGAATAGACTTCCATGGCGGATTGATCCGGGGGTGATGGCAAACCTCTCGGCCTGTGCGGATATTGGGAATCGGGCATGTTTGAGGGTTCTGGGTCCCTCAGAACCATGGT
>NW_028162109.1:12500-17500 GCF_964263955.1 Coregonus lavaretus
GCAGGGAGTGTGGGCTTGGTGGTCGTGGTTCTGGAGCCCAGGCCATCCAGGGAGTGAGCTGCAGTCTCAGGCCGAGTGAGAGAGGGTTTCACTGGGCATGGAGTGTAGAGATGGAGGCAATGAGCTCCAGAGGTCACAAAGGTCAATGTGGGCCTGCATGGCTGTCAGCAGGGCCACAGAGAGAAGGCCCAAGTGAATAGGTGTGTCTGTGTGAGTGAGTGAACCTGTCTCATAGGGGGGCAGAGCAGGCATCCCCTTTGGGGGCTGTCTGCTCTGTCCCCCTTTTTTTTGGCCTCCTATACCTCTGGAGGTCAAGGGAGTAAGCTGTACTCTCAAGCCCATGTGAGAGAGGCTTTTAATGGGAAGAGAGAGTTTAAAAAGAGGCATGGAGCTCCAGAGGTCACAAAGGTCAATGTGGGCCTGCATGGATGTCAGCAGGGCATGAGGGAGAAGGCCCAAGTGAATAGGTGTGTCTGTGTGAGTGAGTGAACCTGTCTCATAGGGGGGCAGAGCAGGCATCCCCTTTGGGGGCTGTCTGCTCTGTCCCCCTTTTTTTTTGGCCTCCTATACCTCTGGAGGTCAAGGGAGTAAGCTGTACTCTCAAGCCCATGGGAGAGAGGGTTTTAATAGGGAGAGAGTGATTAAAAAGAGGCATGGTGCTCCAGGGGAGTGAGCTGTACTCTCATGCCCATGGGAGATGCCCTTTACTAGGCAGGGAGTTTAGAACAAGGTGCATGGAGCTCCAGAGGTCACAAAGGTCAATGTGGGCCTGCATGGATGTCAGCAGGGCATGAGGGAGAAGGCCCAAGTGAATAGGTTTGTCTGTGTGTGTCTGTGTGAGTGAGTGAGTGAGTGTGTGTGTGAACCTTTCCCACAGGAGGGCAGCACTGTGCAGGCAGCTCCAATGGAGGCTGGCTGCTCTGTGCCCATGTATTATTTGTTCTCTCTCTCTCTCTCTCTCCCCTTTCTTCTGGCCTGCTGGGTCACTTTTGTGTGTGGAGGGCTGGACTCTGTCTCACCCATCCCAGCCATGGGCACCCAGAATGCCCATGTGTGAGTCAGGAGCCCTCCCCTGGTTCTCCTAGTGAAAATGACCTGTGGCGCCCCCCTGTGGATGGATCTTGGTGGGGGTGCTTGGACCCCTTCTTGGGGTCTCCTCCAAGCCAGCCATGCCGACCATGGGCACCCAAAACCCCCATGTGTGAGTGAACAGCCTCCCCAGTGTACCCATAGTGAAATCAGGCTTAAAGTGACCTGTGGCGCCCCCCTGTGGATGGATCTTGGTGGGGGTGCTTGGACCCCTTCTTGGGGTCTCCTCCAAGCCAGCCATGCCGACCATGGGCACCCAAAACCCCCATGTGTGAGTGAACAGCCTCCCCAGTGTACCCATAGTGAAATCAGGCTTAAAGTGACCTGTGGCGCCCCCCTGTGGATGGATCTTGGTGGGGGTGCTTGGACCCCTTCTTGGGGTCTCCTCCAAGCCAGCCATGCCGACCATGGGCACCCAAAACCCCCATGTGTGAGTGAACAGCCTCCCCAGTGTACCCATAGTGAAATCAGGCTTAAAGTGACCTGTGGCGCCCCCCTGTGGATGGATCTTGGTGGGGGTGCTTGGACCCCTTCTTGGGGTCTCCTCCAAGCCAGCCATGCCGACCATGGGCACCCAAAACCCCCATGTGTGAGTGAACAGCCTCCCCAGTGTACCCATAGTGAAATCAGGCTTAAAGTGACCTGTGGCGCCCCCCTGTGGATGGATCTTGGTGGGGGTGCTTGGACCCCTTCTTGGGGTCTCCTCCAAGCCAGCCATGCCGACCATGGGCACCCAAAACCCCCATGTGTGAGTGAACAGCCTCCCCAGTGTACCCATAGTGAAATCCGGCCTAAAGTGACCTGTGGCGCCCCCCTGTGGATGGATTCGGCTGTGGGTGCTTGGACCCCTTCTTGGGGTCTCCCCCAAGCTGGCCATGCCGACCATGGGCACCCAAAACCCCCATGTGTGAGTGAACAGCCTCCCCTGGGTCCCCATAGTGAAATCCGGCCTAAAGTGACCTGTGGCGCCCCCCTGTGGATGGATTCGGCTGTGGGTGCTTGGACCCCTTCTTGGGGTCTCCCCCAAGCTGGCCATGCCGACCATGGGCACCCAAAACCCCCATGTGTGAGTGAACAGCCTCCCCTGGGTCCCCATAGTGAAATCCGGCCTAAAGTGACCTGTGGCGCCCCCCTGTGGATGGATCTGGATGGGGGTGCTTGGACCCCTTCTTGGGGTCTCCTCCAAGCCAGCCATGCCGACCATGGGCACCCAAAACCCCCATGTGTGAGTGAACAGCCTCCCCTGGGTCCCCATAGTGAAATCAGGCTTAAAATGACATGTGGCGCCCCCCTGTGGATGGATCCGGCTGTGGGGTCTTGTACCCCCTCTTGGGGTCACCCCCAAGCCGGCCATGGGCACCCAAAACCCCCATGTGTGAGTGAACAGCCTCCCCTGTGTCCCCATAGTGAAATCAGGCCTAAAGTGACATGTGGCGCCCCCCTGTGGATGGATCCGGGTGGGGGTGCTTGGACCCCCTCTTGGGGTCTCCCCCAAGCCATGGGCAGCCAAATCCCCCATTTGTGAGTTAAGATCATCCCCTGGTTCCCCTAGTGAAATCAGGCCTAAAATGACCTCTGTGGCGCCCCCCTGTGGATGGATCCGGCTGTGGGGTCTTGGACCCCCTCTTGGGGTCACCCCCAAGCCAGCCATGGGCACCCAAAACCCCCATTTGTGAGTTAAGATCATCCCCTGGTTCCCCTAGTGAAATCAGGCTTAAAATGACATGTGGCGCCCCCCTGTGGATGGATCCGGGTGTGGGGTCTTGGACCCCCTCTTGGGGTCACCCCCAAGCCGGCCAAGGGCACCCAAAACCCCCATGTGTGAGGTAAGAGCCTCCCCTGGTTCTCCTAGTGTCCGCCGGCGGTTTACCATATGGGGGTGTCTGACCACCACCCCAATCCGAGAAAAGTGCATCAAAATCGGCCTCCGTGAGCCAGGAGTCGGTCCCTGGTTCTCATAGTGTCAACCGGATGATTTCCATATGGGGGTGTCTGACCACCAACCCAATCCGAGAAAAGTGCATCAAAATCGGCCTTCCGGGAGCCAGGAGTCGGTCCCTGGTTCTCATAGTGTCAACCGGATGGTTTCCATATGGGGGTGTCTGACCACCAACCCAATCCGAGAAAAGTGCATCAAAATCGGCCTTCCGGGAGCCAGGAGTCGGTCCCTGGTTCTCATAGTGTCAACCGGATGATTTCCATATGGGGGTGTCTGACCACCAACCCAATCCGAGAAAAGTGCATCAAAATCGGCCTCCGTGAGCCAGGAGTCGGTCCCTGGTTCTCATAGTGTCAACCGGATGATTTCCATATGGGGGTGTCTGACCACCAACCCAATCCGAGAAAAGTGCATCAAAATCGGCCTTCCGGGAGCCAGGAGTCGGTCCCTGGTTCTCCTAATGTCAACCGGATGATTTCCATATGGGGGTGTCTGACCACCAACCCAATCCGAGAAAAGTGCATCAAAATCGGCCTTCCGGGAGCCAGGAGTCGGTCCCTGGTTCTCATAGTGTCAACCGGATGATTTCCATATGGGGGTGTCTGACCACCAACCCAATCCGAGAAAAGTGCATCAAAATCGGCCTCCGTGAGCCAGGAGTCGGTCCCTGGTTCTCATAGTGTCAACCGGATGATTTCCATATGGGGGTGTCTGACCACCAACCCAATCCGAGAAAAGTGCATCAAAATCGGCCTTCCGGGAGCCAGGAGTCGGTCCCTGGTTCTCATAGTGTCAACCGGATGGTTTCCATATGGGGGTGTCTGACCACCAACCCAATCCGAGAAAAGTGCATCAAAATCGGCCTTCCGGGAGCCAGGAGTCGGTCCCTGGTTCTCCTAATGTCAACCGGATGATTTCCATATGGGGGTGTCTGACCACCAACCCAATCCGAGAAAAGTGCATCAAAATCGGCCTTCCGGGAGCCAGGAGTCGGTCCCTGGTTCTCCTAATGTCAACCGGATGATTTCCATATGGGGGTGTCTGACCACCAACCCAATCCGAGAAAAGTGCATCAAAATCGGCCTTCCGGGAGCCAGGAGTCGGTCCCTGGTTCTCATAGTGTCAACCGGATGGTTTCCATATGGGGGTGTCTGACCACCAACCCAATCCGAGAAAAGTGCATCAAAATCGGCCTTCCGGGAGCCAGGAGTCGGTCCCTGGTTCTCCTAATGTCAACCGGATGATTTCCATATGGGGGTGTCTGACCACCAACCCAATCCGAGAAAAGTGCATCAAAATCGGCCTTCCGGGAGCCAGGAGTCGGTCCCTGGTTCTCCTAATGTCAACCGGATGATTTCCATATGGGGGTGTCTGACCACCAACCCAATCCGAGAAAAGTGCATCAAAATCGGCCTTCCGGGAGCCAGGAGTCGGTCCCTGGTTCTCATAGTGTCAACCGGATGGTTTCCATATGGGGGTGTCTGACCACCAACCCAATCCGAGAAAAGTGCATCAAAATCGGCCTTCCGGGAGCCAGGAGTCGGTCCCTGGTTCTCATAGTGTCAACCGGATGGTTTCCATATGGGGGTGTCTGACCACCACCCAATCCGAGAAAAGTGCATCAAAATCGGCCTTCCGGGAGCCAGGAGTCGGTCCCTGGTTCTCATAGTGTCAACCGGATGGTTTCCATATGGGGGTGTCTGACCACCAACCCAATCCGAGAAAAGTGCATCAAAATCGGCCTTCCGTGAGGCAGGAGTCGGCCCCTGGTTCTCCTGTTGTCAACCGGATGATTTCCATATGGGGGTGTCTGACCACCACCCCAATCCGAAAAAAGTGCATCAAATCGGCCTTCCGTGAGCCAGGAGTCGGTCCCTGGTTCTCCTGGTGTCCGCCGGCGGACAACCATGTTGGGGTGTCTGACCACCAACCCAATCCGAGAAAAGTGCATCAAAATCGGCCTTCCGTGAGG
>NW_028162109.1:27500-36054 GCF_964263955.1 Coregonus lavaretus
GGTACGCGTGGTTCCTGAAGGCCGGGCTTAAGACTACTTTGTGTCCGCGGGAGGGGTGCTTAAGAGTGGGTGCCCCGGTTCGCCTGGTGGTCGTGGTTCTGGAGCCCAGGCCACCCAGGGAGTGAGCTGCAGTCTCAGGCCGAGTGAGAGATGGTTTGAGCGGGCATGGAGTGTGGGCCTGGAGGCATGGAGGTCGGAGAGGCATGGAGGTCGAGGGAGTGAGCTGCAGTCTCAGTCCGAGTGAGAGATGGTTTGAGCGGACACGGAGTGTGGGCCTGGAGGCATGGAGGTCGGGGACGCCCATGCAGTGAGCTGCAGTCTCAGTCCGAGTGAGAGATGGTTTGAGCGGACACAGAGTGTGGGCCTGGAGGCATGGAGGTCGGGGACGCCCATGCAGTGAGCTGCAGTCTCAGTCCGAGTGAGAGATGGTTTGAGCGGACACGGAGTGTGGGCCTGGAGGCATGGAGGTCGGGGAGGCCCATGCAGTGAGCTGCAGTCTCAGTCCGAGTGAGAGATGGTTTGAGCGGACACGGAGTGTGGGCCTGGAGGCATGGAGGTCGGGGAGGCCCATGCAGTGAGCTGCAGTCTCAGTCCGAGTGAGAGATGGTTTGAGCGGACACAGAGTGTGGGCCTGGAGGCATGGAGGTCGGGGACGCCCATGCAGTGAGCTGCAGTCTCAGTCCGAGTGAGAGATGGTTTGAGCGGACACGGAGTGTGGGCCTGGAGGCATGGAGGTCGGGGACGCCCATGCAGTGAGCTGCAGTCTCAGTCCGAGTGAGAGATGGTTTGAGCGGACACGGAGTGTGGGCCTGGAGGCATGGAGGTCGGGGAGGCCCATGCAGTGAGCTGCAGTCTCAGTCCGAGTGAGAGATGGTTTGAGCGGACACAGAGTGTGGGCCTGGAGGCATGGAGGTCGGGGACGCCCATGCAGTGAGCTGCAGTCTCAGTCCGAGTGAGAGATGGTTTGAGCGGACACGGAGTGTGGGCCTGGAGGCATGGAGGTCGGGGACGCCCATGCAGTGAGCTGCAGTCTCAGTCCGAGTGAGAGATGGTTTGAGCGGACACGGAGTGTGGGCCTGGAGGCATGGAGGTCGGGGACGCCCATGCAGTGAGCTGCAGTCTCAGTCCGAGTGAGAGATGGTTTGAGCGGGCAGGGAGTGTGGGCTTGGTGGTCGTGGTTCTGGAGCCCAGGCCATCCAGGGAGTGAGCTGCAGTCTGAGGCCGAGTGAGAGAGGGTTTGAGTGGGCAGGGAGTGTGGGCTTGGTGGTCGTGGTTCTGGAGCCCAGGCCATCCAGGGAGTGAGCTGCAGTCTGAGGCCGAGTGAGAGAGGGTTTGAGTGGGCAGGGAGTGTGGGCTTGGTGGTCGTGGTTCTGGAGCCCAGGCCATCCAGGGAGTGAGCTGCAGTCTCAGGCCGAGTGAGAGAGGGTTTCACTGGGCATGGAGTGTAGAGATGGAGGCAATGAGCTCCAGAGGTCACAAAGGTCAATGTGGGCCTGCATGGCTGTCAGCAGGGCCACAGAGAGAAGGCCCAAGTGAATAGGTGTGTCTGTGTGAGTGAGTGAACCTGTCTCATAGGGGGGCAGAGCAGGCATCCCCTTTGGGGGCTGTCTGCTCTGTCCCCCTTTTTTTTTGGCCTCCTATACCTCTGGAGGTCAAGGGAGTAAGCTGTACTCTCAAGCCCATGTGAGAGAGGCTTTTAATGGGAAGAGAGAGTTTAAAAAGAGGCATGGAGCTCCAGAGGTCACAAAGGTCAATGTGGGCCTGCATGGATGTCAGCAGGGCATGAGGGAGAAGGCCCAAGTGAATAGGTGTGTCTGTGTGAGTGAGTGAACCTGTCTCATAGGGGGGCAGAGCAGGCATCCCCTTTGGGGGCTGTCTGCTCTGTCCCCCTTTTTTTTTTGGCCTCCTATACCTCTGGAGGTCAAGGGAGTAAGCTGTACTCTCAAGCCCATGGGAGAGAGGGTTTTAATAGGGAGAGAGTGATTAAAAAGAGGCATGGTGCTCCAGGGGAGTGAGCTGTACTCTCATGCCCATGGGAGATGCCCTTTACTAGGCAGGGAGTTTAGAACAAGGTGCATGGAGCTCCAGAGGTCACAAAGGTCAATGTGGGCCTGCATGGATGTCAGCAGGGCATGAGGGAGAAGGCCCAAGTGAATAGGTTTGTCTGTGTGTGTCTGTGTGAGTGAGTGAGTGAGTGTGTGTGTGAACCTTTCCCACAGGAGGGCAGCACTGTGCAGGCAGCTCCAATGGAGGCTGGCTGCTCTGTGCCCATGTATTATTTGTTCTCTCTCTCTCTCTCTCTCCCCTTTCTTCTGGCCTGCTGGGTCACTTTTGTGTGTGGAGGGCTGGACTCTGTCTCACCCATCCCAGCCATGGGCACCCAGAATGCCCATGTGTGAGTCAGGAGCCCTCCCCTGGTTCTCCTAGTGAAAATGACCTGTGGCGCCCCCCTGTGGATGGATCTTGGTGGGGGTGCTTGGACCCCTTCTTGGGGTCTCCTCCAAGCCAGCCATGCCGACCATGGGCACCCAAAACCCCCATGTGTGAGTGAACAGCCTCCCCAGTGTACCCATAGTGAAATCAGGCTTAAAGTGACCTGTGGCGCCCCCCTGTGGATGGATCTTGGTGGGGGTGCTTGGACCCCTTCTTGGGGTCTCCTCCAAGCCAGCCATGCCGACCATGGGCACCCAAAACCCCCATGTGTGAGTGAACAGCCTCCCCAGTGTACCCATAGTGAAATCAGGCTTAAAGTGACCTGTGGCGCCCCCCTGTGGATGGATCTTGGTGGGGGTGCTTGGACCCCTTCTTGGGGTCTCCTCCAAGCCAGCCATGCCGACCATGGGCACCCAAAACCCCCATGTGTGAGTGAACAGCCTCCCCAGTGTACCCATAGTGAAATCAGGCTTAAAGTGACCTGTGGCGCCCCCCTGTGGATGGATCTTGGTGGGGGTGCTTGGACCCCTTCTTGGGGTCTCCTCCAAGCCAGCCATGCCGACCATGGGCACCCAAAACCCCCATGTGTGAGTGAACAGCCTCCCCAGTGTACCCATAGTGAAATCAGGCTTAAAGTGACCTGTGGCGCCCCCCTGTGGATGGATCTTGGTGGGGGTGCTTGGACCCCTTCTTGGGGTCTCCTCCAAGCCAGCCATGCCGACCATGGGCACCCAAAACCCCCATGTGTGAGTGAACAGCCTCCCCAGTGTACCCATAGTGAAATCCGGCCTAAAGTGACCTGTGGCGCCCCCCTGTGGATGGATTCGGCTGTGGGTGCTTGGACCCCTTCTTGGGGTCTCCCCCAAGCTGGCCATGCCGACCATGGGCACCCAAAACCCCCATGTGTGAGTGAACAGCCTCCCCTGGGTCCCCATAGTGAAATCCGGCCTAAAGTGACCTGTGGCGCCCCCCTGTGGATGGATTCGGCTGTGGGTGCTTGGACCCCTTCTTGGGGTCTCCCCCAAGCTGGCCATGCCGACCATGGGCACCCAAAACCCCCATGTGTGAGTGAACAGCCTCCCCTGGGTCCCCATAGTGAAATCCGGCCTAAAGTGACCTGTGGCGCCCCCTGTGGATGGATCTGGATGGGGGTGCTTGGACCCCTTCTTGGGGTCTCCTCCAAGCCAGCCATGCCGACCATGGGCACCCAAAACCCCCATGTGTGAGTGAACAGCCTCCCCTGGGTCCCCATAGTGAAATCAGGCTTAAAATGACATGTGGCGCCCCCCTGTGGATGGATCCGGCTGTGGGGTCTTGTACCCCCTCTTGGGGTCACCCCCAAGCCGGCCATGGGCACCCAAAACCCCCATGTGTGAGTGAACAGCCTCCCCTGTGTCCCCATAGTGAAATCAGGCCTAAAGTGACATGTGGCGCCCCCCTGTGGATGGATCCGGGTGGGGGTGCTTGGACCCCCTCTTGGGGTCTCCCCCAAGCCATGGGCAGCCAAATCCCCCATTTGTGAGTTAAGATCATCCCCTGGTTCCCCTAGTGAAATCAGGCCTAAAATGACCTCTGTGGCGCCCCCCTGTGGATGGATCCGGCTGTGGGGTCTTGGACCCCCTCTTGGGGTCACCCCCAAGCCAGCCATGGGCACCCAAAACCCCCATTTGTGAGTTAAGATCATCCCCTGGTTCCCCTAGTGAAATCAGGCTTAAAATGACATGTGGCGCCCCCCTGTGGATGGATCCGGGTGTGGGGTCTTGGACCCCCTCTTGGGGTCACCCCCAAGCCGGCCAAGGGCACCCAAAACCCCCATGTGTGAGGTAAGAGCCTCCCCTGGTTCTCCTAGTGTCCGCCGGCGGTTTACCATATGGGGGTGTCTGACCACCACCCCAATCCGAGAAAAGTGCATCAAAATCGGCCTCCGTGAGCCAGGAGTCGGTCCCTGGTTCTCATAGTGTCAACCGGATGATTTCCATATGGGGGTGTCTGACCACCAACCCAATCCGAGAAAAGTGCATCAAAATCGGCCTTCCGGGAGCCAGGAGTCGGTCCCTGGTTCTCATAGTGTCAACCGGATGGTTTCCATATGGGGGTGTCTGACCACCAACCCAATCCGAGAAAAGTGCATCAAAATCGGCCTTCCGGGAGCCAGGAGTCGGTCCCTGGTTCTCATAGTGTCAACCGGATGATTTCCATATGGGGGTGTCTGACCACCAACCCAATCCGAGAAAAGTGCATCAAAATCGGCCTCCGTGAGCCAGGAGTCGGTCCCTGGTTCTCATAGTGTCAACCGGATGATTTCCATATGGGGGTGTCTGACCACCAACCCAATCCGAGAAAAGTGCATCAAAATCGGCCTTCCGGGAGCCAGGAGTCGGTCCCTGGTTCTCCTAATGTCAACCGGATGATTTCCATATGGGGGTGTCTGACCACCAACCCAATCCGAGAAAAGTGCATCAAAATCGGCCTTCCGGGAGCCAGGAGTCGGTCCCTGGTTCTCATAGTGTCAACCGGATGATTTCCATATGGGGGTGTCTGACCACCAACCCAATCCGAGAAAAGTGCATCAAAATCGGCCTCCGTGAGCCAGGAGTCGGTCCCTGGTTCTCATAGTGTCAACCGGATGATTTCCATATGGGGGTGTCTGACCACCAACCCAATCCGAGAAAAGTGCATCAAAATCGGCCTTCCGGGAGCCAGGAGTCGGTCCCTGGTTCTCATAGTGTCAACCGGATGGTTTCCATATGGGGGTGTCTGACCACCAACCCAATCCGAGAAAAGTGCATCAAAATCGGCCTTCCGGGAGCCAGGAGTCGGTCCCTGGTTCTCCTAATGTCAACCGGATGATTTCCATATGGGGGTGTCTGACCACCAACCCAATCCGAGAAAAGTGCATCAAAATCGGCCTTCCGGGAGCCAGGAGTCGGTCCCTGGTTCTCCTAATGTCAACCGGATGATTTCCATATGGGGGTGTCTGACCACCAACCCAATCCGAGAAAAGTGCATCAAAATCGGCCTTCCGGGAGCCAGGAGTCGGTCCCTGGTTCTCATAGTGTCAACCGGATGGTTTCCATATGGGGGTGTCTGACCACCAACCCAATCCGAGAAAAGTGCATCAAAATCGGCCTTCCGGGAGCCAGGAGTCGGTCCCTGGTTCTCCTAATGTCAACCGGATGATTTCCATATGGGGGTGTCTGACCACCAACCCAATCCGAGAAAAGTGCATCAAAATCGGCCTTCCGGGAGCCAGGAGTCGGTCCCTGGTTCTCCTAATGTCAACCGGATGATTTCCATATGGGGGTGTCTGACCACCAACCCAATCCGAGAAAAGTGCATCAAAATCGGCCTTCCGGGAGCCAGGAGTCGGTCCCTGGTTCTCATAGTGTCAACCGGATGGTTTCCATATGGGGGTGTCTGACCACCAACCCAATCCGAGAAAAGTGCATCAAAATCGGCCTTCCGGGAGCCAGGAGTCGGTCCCTGGTTCTCATAGTGTCAACCGGATGGTTTCCATATGGGGGTGTCTGACCACCAACCCAATCCGAGAAAAGTGCATCAAAATCGGCCTTCCGGGAGCCAGGAGTCGGTCCCTGGTTCTCATAGTGTCAACCGGATGGTTTCCATATGGGGGTGTCTGACCACCAACCCAATCCGAGAAAAGTGCATCAAAATCGGCCTTCCGTGAGGCAGGAGTCGGCCCCTGGTTCTCCTGTTGTCAACCGGATGATTTCCATATGGGGGTGTCTGACCACCACCCCAATCCGAAAAAAGTGCATCAAATCGGCCTTCCGTGAGCCAGGAGTCGGTCCCTGGTTCTCCTGGTGTCCGCCGGCGGACAACCATGTTGGGGTGTCTGACCACCAACCCAATCCGAGAAAAGTGCATCAAAATCGGCCTTCCGTGAGGCAGGAGTCGGCCCCTGGTTCTCCTGTTGTCAACCGGATGATTTCCATATGGGGGTGTCTGACCACCACCCCAATCCGAAAAAAGTGCATCAAATCGGCCTTCCGTGAGCCAGGAGTCGGTCCCTGGTTCTCCTGGTGTCCGCCGGCGGACAACCATGTTGGGGTGTCTGACCACCAACCCAATCCGAGAAAAGTGCATCAAAATCGGCCTTCCGTGAGGCAGGAGTCGGTCCCTGGTTCTCCTGTTGTCAACCGGATGATTTCCATATGGGGGTGTCTGACCACCACCCCAATCCGAAAAAAGTGCATCAAATCGGCCTTCCGTGAGGCAGGAGTCGGTCCCTGGTTCTCCTGGTGTCCGCCGGCGGACAACCATGTTGGGGTGTCTGACCCACAACCCAATCCGACCAAGTGCACCCAAATCGGCCTTCCGTGAGCCAGGAGTCGGTCTCTGGTTCTCCCATCGACCGCCGGCGGTCTTCCATGTGGGGGTGTCTGACCCACAACCCAATCCGACCAAGAGCACCCATGTCGGCCTTGTGTGAGTCAGGAGCCGTTCCCCCTGGTTCTCATTTGGGTTACCATGCACGAAGGGACATAGTGCAATTTCGGCCGATTTTTCCGATTTTTTCAAATAATGTTTAAAAATACTTCCCGATGAGCTAGAGGTCCCAAATTTGGTCTATTATCCTCTTTTATGATGAACTTCCATTACCTAAAAGGGTTTTTCTTAACTCGTATAGGAACATCAACCGTTCTGACCCCTATTTTTTTTTTTCACTTTTCTAACATAATTAAAATATAGTAAAAAATTTCCAAAAACGAATTAATTTATATATAAATGTGCGTCTATTCGTGCCCTTTTGCGCCAAAAAAACCCCATCCTGATTGGACTTTTAGTTTTTGAATTATTAACGTTTTAAGTCGTTTTTTCAAAACCGAAATCGCTGTTTTTTCCCCCAAACGGCGGAGCACAGACAGGCCCAGCGGGTGGCAGGGCTTATGTCGATAATTTGGCCTCTCCCGTAGTAGCCCCACTCGGTTCCAGGTCGGCCAGACAGGTACCGGCGCGATTTTGAAAACCTCGTTTTCAGAGAATAGACTTCCATGGCGGATTGATCCGGGGGTGATGGCAAACCTCTCGGCCTGTGCGGATATTGGGAATCGGGCATGTTTGAGGGTTCTGGGTCCCTCAGAACCATGGTTCCAACGCTCCGAAGTGGACCATACCTCCAGGGACCTACTGGCCGTTCCCATGCCCAGGGGAAGGCCCGGTTTCGGCTACCTCATGTCCCCATGGCCCCTCTCTGTCGTGAAGCACCCGTACACGTCCGATTGATCCGGGGGTGATGGCAAACCTCTCGGCCCGTGCGGTTGTTGGTAAATGGGCTTTTTTGAGGGTTCTGGGTCCCGCAGAACCATGGTTCCAACGCTCCGAAGTGGACCATCCCTCCGGCGACCGACTGGAGGTGCTCATGCCCAGGGCAGGGCCTGGTTTCGGATACCCTCATGTCCCCATGTCCCCTGTCTATTCTCGAACCTGTTTCATATACACTGACCGATTGGCATTCGTTATCCACCTGGGAGGGCCCCTGTCGGCCGGCCTCTGGCCGGTGTTCGGACGGACGGTTCCTCCCGCCCCATGTGGATTCGCCTCTATCGGTGGAGCCCCTTTCGGAGACGGTTCACCCCGCTTCCCCGATATGCTCCGGCCGAGCCTCGCTGAGCGATACCAAGACGACCCGTCTGACCTAGTGGCCCTACGTTGGTGTTCCGGTGCGGGGAGTGGCTCCCCCAGGCAGCGATGCCAGGAGTGATGTCCACCCTATAACGTACCGGCGCCAGAGACACGTGCTTCTCACACCCTGTCGTTGGCTCGGTTGTGCGGTTCCTACTAAACCCTCCAGCTAGAAAGAGACCTCTCGAGCGGTGCCCCGGCACTCGCGGCCCCCCCGGCCGCGGGCAGTTCAGGGCCTCCCGCTGGGTGTGCGCGTGGATTGCGACCGGGCCTCCACCCCTGACGGGAATTGGACCGTGCCCGGGCCGTCTTCCGCTGAGCGCACCTGGGTACAACTTCTATGTTGTGAGGGGCTACCTGGTTGATCCTGCCAGTAGCATATGCTTGTCTCAAAGATTAAGCCATGCAAGTCTAAGTACACACGGCCGGTACAGTGAAACTGCGAATGGCTCATTAAATCAGTTATGGTTCCTTT
>NW_028162108.1:0-38955 GCF_964263955.1 Coregonus lavaretus
GGAAGAGGAGATTGCGAGAGAGAGAGGAGAGGGAAGAGGAGATTGAGAGAGGGGGGGGGGGTGTGATGTATGTCTGCCAGGGAAGCAGGAAGAGGAGTTGGTATGCTGTGTGAGAGGTAGCTAGCTGATGCTGCTGGACCAGACTGGACTGGCTGCTCCCCTGTGGGGCCTGAAGAGCTCTCTTGGCTTTAAACTTTAATGGCCAGCAAAATGCTAGACGGGGCCCACACACACACACACACACACACACACACACACACACACACACACACACACACACACACACACACATACACATACACACACACACACACACACACACACACACACACACATACACACACACACACACACACACACACATACACATACACACACACACACACACACACATTTCTAGCTCTGACACGCCGGTAGGATTGTTAAACGTTTGCCTGCAGTCAGTACTTAGCACCTCTGAACAGTGTGTTGGTAGTCAATCTCTTTTGTGTTCACACAGCAAAGGCCTTGAAGTCGTCAGCCACTCAGCCTTGTTAAAATACTCCAAACCAGAAGGTGGCAGTATCGTTGTTGGGCAATGCATGTCCGTGTGTGTTGCTTAGTTTATGGTCTAATTTCCAATGCTAGCTAGCTAGCTATCTGAGCTAATGTTGCTATTTTATACAAAGCCCTTGTTGATACTAGCCAGATGGCCACAGCTAGATAACTACCTAGCAAGATGACGAATAAACTCTTTAATTCACTCTCCATAATCCCGTACTGCCAGAGCCAGCCCATAGCCAAATGTTTAGCTAGCTAGCTAACGTTAGCATATTCTCTAGTTAGTACAACATAGCTAGCTAATTACACTGCACTAACTCGGCAGCTAACACAGGCAGCTGTTTCACAGAAACCTAATCCATTGTGATTTAATTATGTCAATACTAGCTACAGTGGTTAGCTAGCTTGGAGGCAGTATTTAGTGTTGTGTGCATTGCGTCTGTGCACTTAGCCAGCTACCATCCCATAACCTACATTGCGTATAAAGTGTGACTGTCTCGTGACATTTAACCGTGGCTCTATGGAGAAAATGGCCTATTTTTTTTCCTTTGTGTTTTCTCTCCTGTTGGCTCCCCACACGTGGGGGTTGCTGCTCTCTGATTGATTGGCTCAAAGTCCAGCTGTTGGCCACTGACGAGCGTTGTGATTCTACAAGTAGAAACGGCAGGTTCGTCACCACCGGGTCGGCACACAGCATGTACCGCATTTGTTCTAGAAAGAACAAAGAACGGCCTCCCACTGGGATACGTACCTATAAACAGTCTAACGGCAGTGAGATTCTCAGTGTGTTTCATGCTTTACACTCACAATGTAGGAGTTTTATTTTGATACACAAGTTTGTGTGTGTGTGTGTGTGTGTGTGCTACTCTGCTGTGCGTTTTTAACCCCTGTGTTGCACTGGCTATACCTGTCCCGTCCTGTCCTGTCCTATACCTGTCCCGTCCCGTCCCGTCCTGTCCAGACCTGTTTGTTGTGGAGGTTTCAGAGGTTTTGATGATTGGAGAAAATGCTGAGAATTCCACCACGCCCTGGTCTGGTTTATAACAGAGGACTGTTAACTGCTGACACTGGGCTGGCTGGCTGGAGGCTAACTGGTCTGGTTAATAACAGAGGACTGTTAGCTGCTGAACACACTGGGCTGGCTGGCTGGAGGCTAACTGGTCTGGTTTATAACAGAGGACTGTTAGCTGCTGAACACACTGGGCTGGCTGGCTGGAGGCTAACTGGTCTGGTTAATAACAGAGGACTGTTAGCTGCTGAACACACTGGGCTGGCTGGCTGGAGGCTAACTGGTCTGGTTAATAACAGAGGACTGTTAGCTGCTGAACACACTGGGCTGGCTGGCTGGAGGCTAACTGGTCTGGTTAATAACAGAGGACTGTTAGCTGCTGAACACACTGGGCTGGCTGGCTGGAGGCTAACTGGTCTGGTTTATAACAGAGGACTGTTAGCTGCTGAACACACTGGGCTGGCTGGCTGGAGGCTAACTGGTCTGGTTAATAACAGAGGACTGTTAGCTGCTGAACACACTGGGCTGGCTGGCTGGAGGCTAACGCTAACTGGTCTGGTTTATAACAGAGGACTGCTAAACACACTGGGCTGGCTGGCTGGAGGCTAACTGGTCTGGTTAATAACAGAGGACTGTTAGCTGCTGAACACACTGGGCTGGCTGGCTGGAGGCTAACTGGTCTGGTTAATAACAGAGGACTGTTAGCTGCTGAACACACTGGGCTCGCTGGCTAGAGGCTAACTGGTCTGGTTAATAACAGAGGACTGTTAGCTGCTGAACACACTGGGCTGGCTGGCTGGAGGCTAACTGGTCTGGTTTATAACAGAGGACTGTTAGCTGCTAAACACACTGGGCTGGCTGGCTGGAGGCTAACTGGTCTGGTTAATAACAGAGGACTGTTAGCTGCTGAACACACTGGGCTGGCTGGCTGGAGGCTAACTGGTCTGGTTAATAACAGAGGACTGTTAGCTGCTGAACACACTGGGCTGGCTGGCTGGAGGCTAACTGGTCTGGTTAATAACAGAGGACTGTTAGCTGCTGAACACACTGGGCTGGCTGGCTGGAGGCTAACTGGTCTGGTTAATAACAGAGGACTGTTAGCTGCTGAACACACTGGGCTGGCTGGCTGGAGGCTAACTGGTCTGGTTAATAACAGAGGACTGTTAGCTGCTGAACACACTGGGCTGGCTGGCTGGAGGCTAACTGGTCTGGTTAATAACAGAGGACTGTTAGCTGCTGAACACACTGGGCTGGCTGGCTGGAGGCTAACTGGTCTGGTTAATAACAGAGGACTGTTAGCTGCTGAACACACTGGGCTGGCTGGCTGGAGGCTAACTGGTCTGGTTAATAACAGAGGACTGTTAGCTGCTGAACACACTGGGCTGGCTGGCTGGAGGCTAACTGGTCTGGTTAATAACAGAGGACTGTTAGCTGCTGAACACACTGGGCTGGCTGGCTGGAGGCTAACTGGTCTGGTTAATAACAGAGGACTGTTAGCTGCTGAACACACTGGGCTGGCTGGCTGGAGGCTAACTGGTCTGGTTAATAACAGAGGACTGTTAGCTGCTGAACACACTGGGCTGGCTGGCTGGAGGCTAACTGGTCTGGTTAATAACAGAGGACTGTTAGCTGCTGAACACACTGGGCTGGCTGGCTGGAGGCTAACTGGTCTGGTTAATAACAGAGGACTGTTAGCTGCTGAACACACTGGGCTGGCTGGCTGGAGGCTAACTGGTCTGGTTAATAACAGAGGACTGTTAGCTGCTGAACACACTGGGCTGGCTGGCTGGAGGCTAACTGGTCTGGTTAATAACAGAGGACTGTTAGCTGCTGAACACACTGGGCTGGCTGGCTGGAGGCTAACTGGTCTGGTTAATAACAGAGGACTGTTAGCTGCTGAACACACTGGGCTGGCTGGCTGGAGGCTAACTGGTCTGGTTAATAACAGAGGACTGTTAGCTGCTGAACACACTGGGCTGGCTGGCTGGAGGCTAACTGGTCTGGTTAATAACAGAGGACTGTTAGCTGCTGAACACACTGGGCTGGCTGGCTGGAGGCTAACTGGTCTGGTTAATAACAGAGGACTGTTAGCTGCTGAACACACTGGGCTGGCTGGCTGGAGGCTAACTGGTCTGGTTAATAACAGAGGACTGTTAGCTGCTGAACACACTGGGCTGGCTGGCTGGAGGCTAACTGGTCTGGTTAATAACAGAGGACTGTTAGCTGCTGAACACACTGGGCTGGCTGGCTGGAGGCTAACTGGTCTGGTTAATAACAGAGGACTGTTAGCTGCTGAACACACTGGGCTGGCTGGCTGGAGGCTAACTGGTCTGGTTAATAACAGAGGACTGTTAGCTGCTGAACACACTGGGCTGGCTGGCTGGAGGCTAACTGGTCTGGTTAATAACAGAGGACTGTTAGCTGCTGAACACACTGGGCTGGCTGGCTGGAGGCTAACTGGTCTGGTTAATAACAGAGGACTGTTAGCTGCTGAACACACTGGGCTGGCTGGCTGGAGGCTAACTGGTCTGGTTAATAACAGAGGACTGTTAGCTGCTGAACACACTGGGCTGGCTGGCTGGAGGCTAACTGGTCTGGTTAATAACAGAGGACTGTTAGCTGCTGAACACACTGGGCTGTCTGGCTGGAGGCTAACTGGTCTGGTTTATAACAGAGGACTGTTAGCTGCTGAACACACTGGGCTGGCTGGCTGGAGGCTAACTGGTCTGGTTAATAACAGAGGACTGTTAGCTGCTGAACACACTGGGCTGGCTGGCTGGAGGCTAACTGGTCTGGTTTATAACAGAGGACTGTTAGCTGCTAAACACACTGGGCTGGCTGGCTGGAGGCTAACTGGTCTGGTTAATAACAGAGGACTGTTAGCTGCTGAACACACTGGGCTGGCTGGCTGGAGGCTAACTGGTCTGGTTAATAACAGAGGACTGTTAGCTGCTGAACACACTGGGCTGGCTGGCTAGAGGCTAACTGGTCTGGTTAATAACAGAGGACTGTTAGCTGCTGACACTGGGCTGGCTGGCTGGAGGCTAACTGGTCTGGTTAATAACAGAGGACTGTTAGCTGCTGAACACACTGGGCTGGCTGGCTGGAGGCTAACTGGTCTGGTTAATAACAGAGGACTGTTAGCTGCTGAACACACTGGGCTGGCTGGCTGGAGGCTAACTGGTCTGGTTAATAACAGAGGACTGTTAGCTGCTGAACACACTGGGCTGGCTGGCTGGAGGCTAACTGGTCTGGTTAATAACAGAGGACTGTTAGCTGCTGAACACACTGGGCTGGCTGGCTGGAGGCTAACTGGTCTGGTTAATAACAGAGGACTGTTAGCTGCTGAACACACTGGGCTGGCTGGCTGGAGGCTAACTGGTCTGGTTAATAACAGAGGACTGTTAGCTGCTGAACACACTGGGCTGGCTGGCTGGAGGCTAACTGGTCTGGTTAATAACAGAGGACTGTTAGCTGCTGAACACACTGGGCACTACAGGCTAGGTTACCATATAACACTGCAGGCTAGGTTACCATATAACACTACAGGCTAGGCTAGGTTACCATATACCACTACAGGCTAGGCTAGGTTACCATATAACACTACAGGCTAGGTTACCATATAACACTACAGGCTAGGTTACCATATAACACTGCAGGCTAGGTTACCATATAACACTACAGGCTAGGCTAGGTTACCATATACCACTACAGGCTAGGTTACCATATAACACTGCAGGCTAGGTTACCATATAACACTACAGGCTAGGCTAGGTTACCATATAACACTACAGGCTAGGCTAGGTTACCATATAACACTACAGGCTAGGTGACCATATAACACTACAGGCTAGGTTACCATATAACACTACAGGCTAGGCTAGGTGACCATATAACACTACAGGCTAGGTTACCATATAACACTACAGGCTAGGCTAGGTTACCATATAACACTACAGGCTAGGTTACCATATAACACTACAGGCTAGGCTAGGTTACCATATAACACTACAGGCTAGGTTACCATATAACACTACAGGCTATGTTACCATATAACACTACAGGCTAGGTTACCATATAACACTACAGGCTAGGTTACCATATAACATTACAGGCTAGGCTAGGTTACCATATAACACTACAGGCTAGGTTACCATATAACACTACAGGCTAGGTTACCATATAACACTACAGGCTAGGTTACCATATAACATTACAGGCTAGGCTAGGTTACCATATAACACTACAGGCTAGGTTACCATATAACACTACAGGCTAGGTTACCATATAACACTACAGGCTAGGCTAGGTTACCATATAACACTACAGGCTAGGCTAGGTTACCATATAACACTACAGGCTAGGCTAGGTTACCATATAACACTACAGGCTAGGTTACCATATAACACTACAGGCTAGGTTACCATATAACACTACAGGCTAGGCTAGGTTACCATATAACACTACAGGCTAGGCTAGGTTACCATATAACACTACAGGCTAGGTTACCATATAACACTACAGGCTAGGTTACCATATAACACTACAGGCTAGGTTACCATATAACACTACAGGCTAGGTTACCATATAACACTACAGGCTAGGTTACCATATAACACTACAGGCTAGGTTACCATATAACACTACAGGCTAGGCTAGGTTACCATATAACACTACAGGCTAGGTTACCATATAACACTACAGGCTAGGTTACCATATAACACTACAGGCTAGGCTAGGTTACCATATAACACTACAGGCTAGGCTAGGTTACCATATAACACTACAGGCTAGGCTAGGTTACCATATAACACTACAGGCTAGGTTACCATATAACACTACAGGCTAGGTTACCATATAACACTACAGGCTAGGCTAGGTTACCATATAACACTACAGGCTAGGCTAGGTTACCATATAACACTACAGGCTAGGTTACCATATAACACTACAGGCTAGGTTACCATATAACACTACAGGCTAGGTTACCATATAACACTACAGGCTAGGTTACCATATAACACTACAGGCTGGTTACCATATAACACTACAGGCTAGGTTGCCATATAACACTACAGGCTAGGTGACCATATAACACGACAGGCTAGGTTACCATATAACATTACAGGCTAGGCTATGTTACCATATAATTTTGAGGGTGTCAGAGGAAGGCCCTCAAAATTGTCAAAGACTCCAGCCACCCTAGTCATAGACTGTTCTCTCTGCTACCGCACGGCAAGCGGTACCGGAGTGCCAAGTCTAGGTCCAAAAGACTTCTCAACAGCTTCTACCCCCAAGCCATAAGACTCCTGAACAGCTAATCATGGCTACCCGGACTATTTGCACTGCCCCCCCACCCCATCCTTTTTACGCTGCTGCTACTCTGTTAAGTATTTATGCATAGTCACTTTAACTCTACCCACATGTACATATTACCTCAACTAGCCGGTGCCCCCGCACATTGACTATGCAACGGTACCCCCCTGTATATATAGCCTCCCTACTGTCACTTTATTCTATTGTATATATAGCCTCCCTACTGTCACTTTATTTTTTACTTCTGCTCTTTTTTTCTCAACACTTTTTTGTTGCTGTTTTATTCTTACTTTTTTGTTTAAAATAAATGCACTGTTGGTTAAGGGCTGTAAGTAAGCATTTCACTGTAATGTCTGCACCTGTTGTATTCGGCGCATGTGACCAATAAAATTTGATTTGATTTGATTTGATTTGATATAACACTACAGGCTAGGTTACCATATAACACTACAGGCTAGGCTAGGTTACCATATAACACTACAGGCTAGGTTACCATATAACACTACAGGCTAGGCTAGGTTACCATATAACACTACAGGCTAGGCTAGGTGACCATATAACACTACAGGCTAGGTTACCATATAACACTACAGGCTAGGCTAGGTTACCATATAACACTACAGGCTAGGCTAGGTTACCATATAACACTACAGGCTAGGCTAGGTGACCATATAACACTACAGGCTAGGTTACCATATAACACTACAGGCTAGGTTACCATATAACACTACAGGCTAGGCTAGGTTACCATATAACACTACAGGCTAGGTTACCATATAACACTACAGGCTAGGTTACCATATAACACTACAGGCTAGGCTAGGTTACCATATAACACTACAGGCTAGGCTAGGTTACCATATAACATTACAGGCTAGGTTACCATATAACACTACAGGCTAGGTTACCATATAACACTACAGGCTAGGTTACCATATAACACTACAGGCTAGGCTAGGTTACCATATAACACTACAGGCTAGGTTACCATATAACACTACAGGCTAGGCTATGTTACCATATAACACTACAGGCTAGGCTAGGTTACCATATAACACTACAGGCTAGGCTAGGTTACCATATAACACTACAGGCTAGGCTAGGTTACCATATAACACTACAGGCTAGGTTACCATATAACACTACAGGCTAGGCTAGGTTACCATATAACACTACAGGCTAGGCTAGGTTACCATATAACACTACAGGCTAGGTTACCATATAACACTACAGGCTAGGCTAGGTTACCATATAACACTACAGGCTAGGCTAGGTTACCATATAACACTACAGGCTAGGCTAGGTTACCATATAACACTACAGGCTAGGTTACCATATAACACTACAGGCTAGGTTACCATATAACATTACAGGCTAGGTTACCATATAACACTACAGGCTAGGTTACCATATAACACTACAGGCTAGGTTACCATATAACACTACAGGCTAGGCTAGGTTACCATATAACACTACAGGCTAGGCTAGGTTACCATATAACACTACATGCTAGGCTAGGTTACCATATAACACTACAGGCTAGGTTACCATATAACACTACAGGCTAGGCTAGGTTACCATATAACACTACAGGCTATGCTAGGTTACCATATAACACTACAGGCTAGGCTAGGTTACCATATAACACTACAGGCTAGGTTACCATATAACACTACAGGCTAGGCTAGGTTACCATATAACACTACAGGCTAGGCTAGGTTACCATATAACACTACAGGCTAGGTTACCATATAACACTACAGGCTAGGCTAGGTTACCATATAACACTACAGGCTAGGTTACCATATAACACTACAGGCTAGGCTAGGTTACCATATAACACTACAGGCTAGGCTACCATATAACACTACAGGCTAGGTTACCATATAACACTACAGGCTAGGTTACCATATAACACTACAGGCTAGGCTAGGTTACCATATAACACTACAGGCTAGGCTAGGTTACCATATAACACTACAGGCTAGGTTACCATATAACACTACAGGCTAGGTTACCATATAACACTACAGGCTAGGCTAGGTTACCATATAACACTACAGGCTAGGCTAGGTTACCATATAACACTACAGGCTAGGTTACCATATAACACTACAGGCTAGGTTACCATATAACACTACAGGCTAGGTTACCATATAACACTACAGGCTAGGTTACCATATAACACTACAGGCTAGGTTACCATATAACACTACAGGCTAGGTTACCATATAACACTACAGGCTAGGTTACCATATAACACTACAGGCTAGGCTAGGTTACCATATAACACTACAGGCTAGGCTAGGTTACCATATAACACTACAGGCTAGGCTAGGTTACCATATAACACTACAGGCTAGGCTAGGTTACCATATAACACTACAGGCTAGGTTACCATATAACACTACAGGCTAGGTTACCATATAACACTACAGGCTAGGTTACCATATAACACTACAGGCTAGGCTAGGTTACCATATAACACTACAGGCTAGGCTAGGTTACCATATAACACTACAGGCTAGGCTAGGTTACCATATTTTATTGTACAGGCTAAACTAGGTTATATTACATTGTACATGCTAAACTAGGCTAGGTTATAATAATAATAATAATAATAATAATATGCCATTTAGCAGACGCTTTTATCCAAAGCAACTTACAGTCATGCGTGCATACATTTTTGTGTATGTTATCATATTACATTCTACAGGTTAAACCAGGTTATCCTATTATATTGTACAGGCTAAACTAGGCTCGGTTATCATATGACATTCTACAGGCTAAACTAGGTTATATAACATTGTACATACTAAACTAGGCTAGGTCATCATTTTACACACTTGATATAACTTACTGTATTCCATTCTACAGGCTTACTCCTAATGTCTCATTCTGAACCACTTTGTGTGTGAACACGATAAGGGGGTCTTACAACAGTTTTTTAATTGGACTTTAAATAAACCCGTGACACCAGTCTGGTCTTGACAGAGTGGTAGCAGTGAAGTGAGAAAACAACGCAGGCTAATCGTCAGTTAGCTGACTAATCATTTGTTTAGCGTGTACCACCACTTGGACTGGCACACACACACACACCGCACACACACACACCGCACACACACACACACACACACACACACCGCACACACACACCGCACACACACACCGCACACACACACACACACACACACACACACACACACACACACACACACACCGCACACACACACCGCACACACACACACACACACACACACACACACACACACACACACCGCACACACACACACTCACTGATTGAATAAAGCAGACTGACAGTATGGCTAACAGGCAGTAGTCAGGTGGGCTCCAGTAAATGTTATTATTATTATTATTTTTCCCGTAATTTATTCCTTCTCACATCTGTAATTGTCTTAACTATATGCCTGGAGAAATGGATGGAGAGAGATTGCGCAAAAGAGAGAGTGAGAGAGGTGTAATGAGACATAGCCAATCCAGTTCCTCAGAGGGCTGCCCAGTTAGCCAACTACAGCTTTCGCACACTCTCCTCATTTCAGGTGTCAAATCAAATCAAATGTTATTTGTCACATGCTGTGAATACAAAAGGAATGCTTACTTACAAGCCCTTAACCAACAATGTAGTTTTAAGAAAGAATACCAAAAAAATACAATATAAAATAATACGAAATAAAAGTATCAAATAATTAAAGAGCAGCAGTAAAAATAACAATAGCAAGGCTATATACAGGGGGTACCGGTACCGAGTCAATGTGCGGGGGCACCGGTTAGTCTAAGTAATTGAGGGAATATGTACATGTGGGGAGAGTTATTAAAGTGACAATGCATAGATATAGACAGAGAGTAGCAGCAGCGTAAAAGAGGGGGGAGGGGGGGGGGCAATGCAAATAGTCTGGGTAGCCATTTGATTAGATGTTCAGGAGTCTTACGACTTGGGGGTAGAAGCTGTTTAGAAGCTTCTTGGACATAGACTTGGCGTTCCTGTACCGCTTGCCGTGCGGTAGCAGAGAGAACAGTCTATGACTAGGGTGGCTGGAGTGTTTGACGATTTTTAGGGCCTTCCTCTTACACCGCCTGGTATAGAGGTCCTGGATGGCAGGAAGCTTGGCCCCAGTGATGTACTGGGCCGTACGCACTACCCTCTGTAGTGCCTTGCGGTCGGAGGCTGAGCAGTTACCATACCAGGCAGTGATGCAACCAGTCAGGATGCTCTCGATGGTGCAGCTGTAGAACTTTTTGAGGATCTGAGGACCCATGCCAAATCTTTTCAGTCTCCTGAGGGGGAATAGGCTTTGTCGTGCCCTCTTCACGACAGTCTTGGTGTGTTTGGACCATGATAGTTCGTTGGTGATGTGGACTCCAAGGAACTTGAAGCTCTCAACCTGTTCCACTACAGCCCCGTCGATGAGAATGGGGGCGTGCTCGGTCCTCTTCTTTTTCCTGTAGTCCACCATCATCTCCTTTGTCTTGATCACGTTGAGGGAGAGGTTGTTTTCCTGGCACCACACTGCCAGGTCTCTGACCTCCTCCCTATAGGCTGTCTCGTCGTTGTCGGTGATCAGGCCTACCACTGTTGTGTCATCGGCAAACTTAATGATGGTTTTGGAGTCGAGCCTGGCCATGCAGTCATGAGTGAACAGGGAGTACAGGTGGGGACTGAGCATGGACCCCTGAGGGGCCCCCATGTTGAGGATCAGCGTGGCGGATGTGTTGTTACCTACCCTTACCACCTGTCAGGAAGTCCAGGATCCCGTTGCAGAGGGAGGTGTTTAGTCCCAGGGTCCTTAGCTTAGTGATGAGCTTTGAGGGCACTATGGTGTTGAATGCTGAGCTGTAGTCAATGAATAGCATTCTCACGTAGGTGTTCCTTTTGTCCAGGTGTGAAAGGGCAGTGTGGAGTGCAATAGAGATTGTATCATCTGTGGATCTGTTGGGGCGGTATGCAAATTGGAGTGGGTCTAGGGTTTCTGGGATAATGGTGTTGATGTGAGCCATGACCAGCCTTTCAAAGCACTTCATGGCTACAGACATGAGTTCTGCGGGTCGGTAGTCATTTAGGCAGGTTATCTTAGGGTTCTTGGGCACAGGGACTATGGTGGTCTGCTTGAAACATGTTGGTATTACAGACTCAGTCAGGGACATGTTGAAAATGTCAGTGAAGACACTTGCCAGTTGGTCAGCGCATGCTCGGAGTACACGTCCTGGTAATCCGTCTGTCCCTGCGGCCTTGTGAATGTTGACCTGTTTAAAGGTCTTACTCACATCGGCTACGAAGAGCGTGATCACACAGTCGTCGGGAACAGCTGATGCTCTCATGCATGTTTCAGTGTTACTTGCCTCGAAGCGAGCATAAAAGTAATTTAGCTCGTCTGGTAGGCTCATGTCACTGGGCAGCTCGCGGCTGTGCTTCCCTTTTGTAGTCTGTAATAGTTTGCAAGCCTTGCCACATCCGACGAGCGTCGGAGCCGGTGTAGTACGATTCAATCTTAGTCCTGTATTGACGCTTTGCCTATTTGATGGTTCGTCGGAGGGCATAGCGGGATATATTTTAAGCTTCCGGGTTAGAGTACCACTCCTTGAAAGTGCAAGCTCTACCCTTTAGCTCAGTGCGGATGTTTCCTGTAATGCATGGCTTCTGGTTGGGGTATGTACATACAGTTACTGTGGGGACGATGTCATCAATGCACTTATTGATGAGGCCAGTGACTGATGTGGTGTCTCTCCTCAATGCCATCGGAAGAATCCCGTAATGTATGTGTGTGTTTGCCTTACTGCAATATTGAAGCTGCTTCCTTTATACACATATAACAAGGATGGAGGGCGAAATCAAATATGAAGGAACATTTCCCTGGCAATGCATTTCATAATGACAACACAACATGTTGAATTTACCAGCCCTGGTACTGATGCTAGGCTAACTGGCTATTTTAACTAATTTCACAGAACAACTCACTGTTGAATCAACGTTTACCAGCTCAGTAACAACTCACTGTTGAATCAACGTTTACCAGCTCAGTAACGACTCACTGTTGAACCAACGTTTACCAGCTCAGTAACGACTCACTGTTGAACCAACGTTGACATTTTAGTCATTTAGCAGACTCTCTTACCCAGAGCGACTTACAGTTAGTGAGTGCATACATTTTTCATACTGACCCCCCAATATATTTTGGGGACTTCTTTGTGTTGTTCTGCGTTAATATCCCACGACTTTGTCAATATCAGGCACAGACTTCTACATTATCACTGTGTTAATTATCACTGTGTTTATTATCACTGTGTTTATTATCACTGTGTTTATTACCACTGTGTTAATTATCACTGTGTTTATCTCCTCTTTATTCTGTTCTAAAATGACCACCTTCCCTCCTCTGTCTCCCCCCCCCCCCCCCCCCACCCGTATCTCTTATATGGTGTTGTTTTTAATGTTTTTAATGCAACTTTAACTAAAGTTCGATTTGGACTTTCCATTAGACAAGGGTTACAGCCCTTATTTCCTCCACACCTCTTTCTTCCAAAGTATTTATTCCACACCTATTTCCTCTTTCCTCCACACCTCTTTCCTCCACACATCTTTCCTCCACACCTCTTTCCTCCACACCCCTTTCCTCCACACCTCTTTCCTCTTTCCTCCACACCTCTTTCCTCCACACCCCTTTCCTCCACACCTCTTTCCTCCACACCTCTTTCCTCTTTCCTCCACACCCCTTTCCTCCACACCTCTTTCCTCTTTCCTCCACACCTCTTTCCTCTTTCCTCCACACCTCTTTCCTCTTTCCTCCACACCCCTTTCCTCCACACCCCTTTCCTCCACACCTCTTTCCTCTTTCCTCCACACCTCTTTCCTCCACACCCCTTTCCTCCACACCTCTTTCCTCCACACCTCTTTCCTCTTTCCTCCACACCCCTTTCCTCCACACCCCTTTCCTCCACACCTCTTTCTTCTTTCCTCCACACCTCTTTCCTCCACACCTCTTTCCTCCACACCTCTTTCCTCCACACCTCTTTCCTCTTTCCTCCACACCCCTTTCCTCCACACCCCTTTCCTCCACACCTCTTTCTTCTTTCCTCCACACCTCTTTCTTCTTTCCTCCACACCTCTTTCCTCCACACCTCTTTCCTCCACACCTCTTTCTTCTTTCCTCCACACCTCTTTCTTCTTTCCTCCACACCCCTTTCCTCCACACCTCTTTCCTCCACACTCCTTTCCTCCACACCTCTTTCCTCTTTCCTCCACATCTCTTTCTTCTAATAACCCACATCCCTCCTTTCTCTCCTACAGAGTTTCCCGTCAGACGAGGGCTGGCCGTTTGCCAAGTACCTGGGAGCGTGTGGTCGCGTGGTGGCAGTGAACTACGTCGGTGAGGAGCTGTGGTCTTTCTACAACGCTCCGTGGGAGAAGAGGGTTGACCTGGCCCGACAGCTGATGGACATCGCTGAGCAGCTCACCAACAACGACTTTGAGTTCGCCCTCTACCTGCTGGACGTGAGCTTTGATAACTTTGCCGTGGGGCCGCGGGACGGAAAGGTCATCGTGGTGGACGGTGAGAATGTCCTGGTGGCCGACAAGAGACTCATCAAACAAAGTGAGTTGTTGTTGTTGTCACACCACTTGGGGGGGAGGGGGGAGTCATGTATTAGGGTTGCAAAGCTACCGGCAGTTTACCAAAGTTACCGGAATATTTTGCAATTTTAGTGACACATTTTATACTTCAATAACTTGTGAAAAATGTAGTTTTTAAAAAATATCTTTGTCCTTATTGTCCACGAGTTTAGACCACATGGTTGAAGAGAAAATAGCCTAATTAATGAAAAAAGCATGTAATCAACAATGTAATTATTTTCAATGAACTCTGCAACTCTTAGCACCAAAACATTTACAACAAAGACATATTAACATAGTTAAATAAATATCATTTACCCTCATTTTACCCTCATTTTAAACACCAATGGTATTCACTGAGTTTATGGTTTATGTTTAGGATAGTGTGTTACAGCTTTGTCATTCTATTTTTATTTTTAAATCATCTTATTTTACACGGAAGGCCAGAGATGATTACGGACACCTGTGATAATCTGAAGAACCCAAAAGGGCAACTAGATGTCTTGTGGTAATTGGATTGTCTGAGGTACAGTGACAGTACTGTGAAAGTTTCCAGTAATAACCTAACCCCTCTCTCCCTTTGTAACCCTAGTGTTCGTCTGGCTGTGATATATCCAACAAGATACTCAGTTTCTCATCGAAATTCAACGTATTATGGATGAACGTCTTATTTTTGACGCATTGGTTCCGCGTGGTTACTGGGTTAACTTTGCGTGGTTAACAGGGTTAAAACCGAAAACAACTCAAATGTTAACAGTTTAGGCATTAAGTAAGGTTAGGGGTATGGTTTGGGGAAATCTTAAAACAAAATAATAGAAAGAAACCAATTCGCCATTACCATAAAGGATCATCAAGTCTTCTCACGGCTTGCTAGAGCATTGTGAACTGTGCAGCAAGCTTCGGCTCCGAACGTCATGAGTTGGCGCCCAGTGCTGGGCGATTATTATTATTGATGTTTTTTGTGAGCGCTGAGGAAGGCATATATCGATTCTCTCAAGACCTTTTCAAACGTCCGAAGTCTATTTCCAGTGATCAGGCTGGATAAATGAGGAGGTGTGTTTGTGTGTGTGCTGTTTTCTCTGTTGCTATGACACCCGGTGTCTTTGTTTGCGGTTCTCGTGCCTGTGTGTCTCCTAGCCATCCTTGTTCTGTTACCATCACCTGCTTTCCTCTGTGTTGTCAACATTACTACACTACATTACCACACTACACTACCACACTACATAACCACACTACACTACCACACTACACTACTACACTACCACACTACACTACCACACTACACTACCACACTACACTACTACACTACCACACTACACTACCACACTACACTACACTACTACACTACCACACTACACTACCACACTACATAACCACACTACATAACCACACTACACTACCACACTACACTACTACACTACCACACTACACTACCACACTACACTACACTACTACATTACCACACTACACTACCACACTACACTACTACACTACCACACTACACTACCACACTACACTACCACACTACACTACACTACTACATTACCACACTACATAACCACACTACACTACACTACTACACTACCACACTACACTACCACACTACACTACCACACTACACTACTACACTACCACACTACACTACACTACTACATTACCACACTACATTACCACACTACACTACCACACTACATAACCACACTACACTACACTACCACACTACATAACCACATTACCACACTACACTACTACACTACCACACCACACTACCACACTACACTACCACACTACACTACCACACTACATTACCACACTACACTACTACACTACCACACTACACTACACTACTACACTACCACACTACATTACCACACTACATAACCACACTACACTACTACACTACCACACTACATAACCACACTATGCTACCAAACCACACTACCACACTACACTACACTACTACATTACCACACTACATAACCACACTACACTACACTACACTACTACACTACCACACTACATAACCACACTATGCTACCAAACCACACTACCACACTACACTACTACATTACCACACTACATAACCACACTACACTACTACACTACCACACTACACTACCACACTACACTACCACACTACATAACCACACTACACTACTACACTACACTACTACACTACCACACTACATAACCACACTACACTACCACACTACATAACCACACTACACTACTACATTACCACACTACATAACCACACTACACTACTACACTACCACACTACACTACCACACTACCCTACCCTACCCCACTACCCTACCCCACTACGCTACCCCACTACCCTACCACACTACACTACCACACTACGCTACCCCACTACTACACTACACTACCACACTACCCTACCCCACTACCCTACCACACTACACTACCCCACTACCCTACCACACTACCCTACCCCACTACCCTACCCCACTACCCTACCCCACTACGCTACCCCACTACCCTACCACACTACACTACCACACTACGCTACCCCACTACCACACTACACTACCACACTATGCTACCACACTACACTACCACACTACCCTACCCCACTACCCCACTACCCTACCCCACTACCCTACCACACTACATTAACCCACTACCCTACCCCACTACCCTACCCCACTACATTACCCCACTACCCTACCCCACTACATTACCCCACTACCCTACCCCACTACCCTACCCCACTACGCTACCCCACTACCCTACCACACTACACTACCACACTACCCTACCCCACTACCCTACCCCACTACCCTACCCCACTACCCTACCCCACTACCCTACCCCACTACCCTACCCCACTACCCTACCCCACTACCCTACCCCACTACCCTACCCCACTACCCTACCCCACTACCCTACCCCACTACCCTACCACACTACACTACCACACTACGCTACCCCACTACTACACTACACTACCACACTACCCTACCCCACTACCCTACCCCACTACCCTACCACACTACACTACCACACTACCCTACCCCACTACCCTACCCCACTACCCTACCCCACTACCCTACCACACTACACTACCACACTACACTACCACACTACGCTACCCCACTACTACACTACACTACCACACTACCCTACCACACTATATAACATATTTCACACATGGGTGGATTAAACCGCTCTGATGTCAGTATGTGTTTCTCTCCCTATCTTCTGATACTCAGTAGTATCTGTGATCTAGGCTTGTACCGGGAGTGGATCAGGGTGATGGTAATCTCTGTTAACCTAGAACTCAAATCTTGAATTGGGTCAGATAGTTGATTGAACTTCTGGGACCGCCCTCTCAAAAGGAAACTCTTCCCCTAGTTTAAGAGCCGCTTTATGATGCGTCCCAATGACCAGGGAAACAAACTCCGGAACTAATGTTGGCTCATTATCTCACACGTTCCGTTGTCACGACAGATGCTACCGAAGATGTATTGGTAGTCTCTCCACGAGAGGTTAGGGTGATGGTACCTATAGGAAGATGGTACGTCTTACCGGTTCTGCTAGGGCTTTATGTCTTACATGTACGTCCACTATCAAAGCCATGCGCAGGCCTAACGGTAACTTTGGCCCAGTCTGTCCTTCAAAAGTAAACTGGTAACAGCAATCGATGAACCAAGTGGAACAAAGTTGTCCATGCCACTATTTTCCCCTCTAACCCCCGGTGCACGCACACACACACACACACATACACACACACACACACACACACACACACACACACACACACACACACACACACACACACACACACACACACATACGCACGCACGCACGCACACACACACACACCTCCCCAGCTCTACATCAGAGGGTGGGAAAGGCCTTTAGATGTGTCCCCCTGGTAGAAATCCTATCAAAATGATCAACCACTGTGTTTGTGGGGGACTGGTGCCACCACTGTGTTTGTGGGGGACTGGTGCCACCACTGTGTTTGTGGGGGACTGGTGCCACCACTGTGCCCTGTGACAGATAGGTGGATGTGTGGCCTGCGTGGGAGAGAGAGATGGGGACGGATCGTGACAAACACACACTGAGATAAAATGCTGGCCAAAGGACAAGGTCTGTCACCACAGAAGAGCAGATGGACACTCACTGTGTGTGTGTGTGTGTGTGTGTGTGTGTGAGAGTACACCTGTGTGTGTGTGTGTGTGTGTGTGTGTGTGTGTGTGTGAGAGAGTACACCTGTGTGTGTGTGTGTGTGTGTGTGTGTGAGAGTACACCTGTGTGTGTGTGTGTGAGAGTACACCTGTGTGTGTGTGTGTGTGTGTGTGTGTGTGTGTGTGTGTGAGAGTACACCTGTGTGTGTGTGTGTGTGTGTGTGTGTGTGTGTGTGTGTGTGTGTGTGTGAGAGTACACCTGTGTGTGTGTGTGTGTGTGTGTGTGAGAGAGTACACCTGTGTGTGTGTGCCCCTGCATGTATGCGTGTTTGATATTTTAGCACGAACATGGACACCTCTGTAGAATATCCCCCCTGACTATGTCCTGTCCTTCGTGTGTGTTTCCCTCCCCTGACTGTGTCCTGTCCTTCGTGTGTGTTTCCCTCCCCTGACTGTGTCCTGTCCTTCGTGTGTGTTTCCCTCCCCTGACTGTGTCCTGTCCTTCGTGTGTGTTTCCCTCCCCTGACTGTGTCCTGTCCTTCGTGTGTGTTTCCCTCCCCTGACTGTGTCCTGTCCTTCGTGTGTGTTTCCCTCCCCTGACTGTGTCCTGTCCTTTGTGTGTGTTCCCCTCCCCTGACTGTGTCCTGTCCTTCGTGTGTGTTTCCCCCCCCTGTGTGCGTGCTAGCCAAAAGCCACACAGTGCAACCCTGTCATTTCAGCCTCTCTCTCTACACAGAGAAACTCTGCCTGCAAGGTCAACACTGCCTTTATACACAGACACATTTAGAGCCTGACAATCCAAGCTGCTTACTCTGGCCATTCAGTTTAAGCCATGAGAAAGAAGGAGAGGGGTAATAAGAGCTGGTAATGTGTTGGACGGGAGCTGACAATGTCTGCTGTAGTGGTGTCTGCCTGCCTGCCTGCCTGCCTGCCTGCCTGCCTGCCTGCCTGCCTGCCTGCCTGCCTGCCTGCCTGCCTGCCTGCCTGCCTGTCTGCCTGCCTGCCTGCCTGCCTGTCTGCCTGCCTGCCTGCCTGCCTGTCTGTCTGCCTGCCTGCCTGCCTGCCTGCCTGCCTGTCTGTCTGTCTGTCTGTCTGTCTGTCTGTCTGTCTAATCTATCTACCAGACTGTCTGTATTATAACGGTGCCTTCGGAAAGTATTCAGACCCCTTGACTTTTTCCACGTTTTGTTACATTACAGCCTTATTCTAAAATGGATTACAAAAATAAAATAATCTGCAATCTACGCACAATACCCCATAATGACAAAGTGAAAACAGGTTTTTTGAAATTTGTGCAAATGTATACAAAATATAAAACAGAAATACCTTATTTCCATAAGTATTCAGACCCTTTGCTATGAGACTTGAAATGGAGCTCAGGTGCATCCTGTTTCCATTGATGGGCTGTATGCAAAGACATGTCTAGGCTCAAACTAACAGCTGACATGACTGTATTCTTTCTTCCTGGAATTGAATAAATACGTTAAACTAAAGTCCCTTCAGAGAGTATTCACACCCCTTGACTCAGCTGTGTGAATGAATACTTACAGTACCAGTCAAAAGTTTTAGAACACCGACTCATTCAAGGGTTTTTCTTTATTTTTTACTATTTTCTACATTGTAGAATAATAGTGAAGACATCAAAACTATGAAATAACACATATGGAATCATGTAGTAACCAAAAAAGTGTTAAACAAATCAAAATATATTGTATATTTGAGATTCTTCGAAGTAGCCACCCTTTGCCTTGATGACAGCTCTGCACACTACTTTTGACTGGTAGTGTGTGTGTGTGTATATATACAGTTGAAGTCAGAAGTTTACATACCATTAGGTTGGAGTCATTAAAACTCGTTTTTCAACCACTCCACAAATTTCTTGTTAACAAACTATAGTTTTGGAAAGTCGGTTAGGACATCTACTTTGTGCATGACACAAGTCATTTTTCCAACAATTGTTTCCAGACAGATTATTTCACTTATAATTCACTGTATCACAATTCCAGTGGGTCAGAAGTTTACATACACTAAGTTGACTGTGCCTTTAAACAGCTTGGAAAATTCCAGAAAATGATGTCATGGCTTTAGAAGCTTCTGATAGGCTAATTGACATCATTTGAGTCAATTGGAGGTGTACCTGTGGATGTATTTCCAGGCCTACCTTCAAACTCAGTGCCTCTTTGCTTGACATCATGGGAAAATGAAAAGAAATCAGCCAAGACCTTTTGTTGTAGACCTCCACAAGTCTGGTTCATCCGTGGGAGCAATTTCCAAACGCCTGAAGGTACCACGTTCAACTGTACAAACAATAGCACGCAAGTAGAAACACCTTGGGACCACGCAGCCGTCATACCGCTCAGGAAGGAGACGCGTTCTGTCTCCAAGAGATGAACGTACTTTGGTGTGAAAAGTGCAAATCAATCCCAGAACAACAGCAAAGGACCTTGTGAAGATGCTGGAGGAAACAGGTACAAAAGGTCTATATCCACAGTAAAACGAGTCCTATATCGACATAACCTGAAAGGCCGCTCAGCAAGGAAGAAGCCACTGCTCCAAAACCGCCATAAAAAAGCCAGACTACGGTTTGCAACTGCACATGGGGACGAAGATCGTACTTTTTGGAGAAATATCCTCTGGTCTGATGAAACAAAAATAGAACTGTTTGGCCATAATGACCATCGTTATGTTTGGTGGAAAAAGGGGGTGGCTTGCAAGCCGAAGATCACCATCCCAACCGTGAAGCACGGGGGTGGCAGCATCATGCTGTGGGGGTGGTTTGCTGCAGGAGGGACTGGTGCACTTCACAAAATAGATGGCATCATGAGGAAGGAAAATTATGTGGATATATTGAAGCAACAGGGGGATCTCTCTACTAATATTCTGACATTTCACATTCTTAAAATAAAGTGGTGATCCTAACTGACCTAAGACAGGGAATTCTTACTAGGATTAAATGTCAGAAATGGTGAAAAACGGAGTTTAAATGTATTTGGCTAAGGTGTACAGTGGGGAAAAAAATACTTATTTTCCACCATAATTTGCAAATAAATTCATAAAAAATCCTACAATGTGATTTTCTGGATTTTTTTCTTCTCTATTTGTCTGTCATAGTTGACGTGTACCTATGATGAAAATTACAGGCCTCTCTCATCTTTTTACGTGGGAGAACTTGCACAATTGGTGGCTGACTAAATACTTTTTTCCCCCACTGTATACTCCAATTTAAAAACAACTGAGACTGAAAGACACTTAAACCTGAGGATAAATCTCGTCTGTTTAAATAGAGGCTGATTTGACTTTCAACTCCAACATGCAAACGGCTTCAGCAGGTATCCGGTTTCCTGCCACAATCACACCATCTGTGAGAGAGAGGTGTAGTAGGTTCAGTGTAGCTATAGTGCTGATTATAGTGTACATGGTCAGATGGCTATTGTCCTTATTATTTAGCAATAGGTATTGCAATGACAATAGGAGGGATATTGGAGAACACACCGTTTTTCGAAGCTGGTCAATGTAACTGCATTGGTAGGCATGCTGTGTATTTGACCCGACGTCGTCTCAGGGTGGTTTGGAGCGAGAGGGATGTGGAGTGAGGAGAATATAAAAGCCTGATATCAGGGCGGGAGGAAGACGGTCACTAACCACACTCTCGACCAGAGTTCCAGGAGTCATTTGAATTGGAAATAATCTGGTTTGTTTCCAGGTTCTGGTTGGGGAGGAAGGAAGGTGATCAGAACATTTTTCTTTTGGAGTTTCAGACAAAGAAGCAACAAAGTACTTTACTTTTTTTGCTGCGCTCATCAATGAACCTATCGCAAAGCCTTCACCTTGATATAGACACACACAGCCTTCACCTTGATATAGACACACACAGCCTTCACCTTGATATAGACACACACAGCCTTCACCTTGATATAGACACACACAGCCTTCACCTTGATATAGACACACACAGCCTTCACCTTGATATAGACACACACAGCCTTCACCTTGATATAGACACACACAGCCTTCACCTTGATATAGACACACACAGCCTTCACCTTGATATAGACACACACAGCCTTCACCTTGATATAGACACACAAAGCCTTCACCTTGATATAGACACACACAGCCTTCACCTTGATATAGACACACACAGCCTTCACCTTGATATAGACACACAAAGCCTTCACCTTGATATAGACACACACAGCCTTCACCTTGATATAGACACACACAGCCTTCACCTTGATATAGACACACACAGCCTTCACCTTGATATAGACACACACAGCCTTCACCTTGATATAGACACACACAGCCTTCACCTTGATATAGACACACACAGCCTTCACCTTGATATAGACACACACAGCCTTCACCTTGATATAGACACACACAGCCTTCACCTTGATATAGACACACACAGCCTTCACCTTGATATAGACACACACAGCCTTCACCATGATATAGACACACACAGCCTTCACCTTGATATAGACACACACAGCCTTCACCTTGATATAGACACACACAGCCTTCACCTTGATATAGACACACACAGCCTTCACCATGATATAGACACACACAGCCTTCACCTTGATATAGACACATACTGCCTTCAGAAAGTACAGCCTGAATTCAAAATATTTTTTTTTTTCTCTCACCCATCTACATACAATATCTCAAAATGACAGTAAAAACATGTTTTTAGAAATGTTAGCAAATTTATTGAAAATGTAATACAGAAATATCTAATTTACGTAACTATTCACACCCCTGAGTCAATATTTACATTTACATTTACGTCAATTAGCAGACACTCTTATCCAGAGTGACTTACAAATTGCTGCATTCAACTTATGATAGCCAGTGGGACAACCACTTATTTGTTTATTTGTATTTATTTTTTATGGGGGGTAGAAGGATTAATGTTATACTATTCCAGGTATTCCTTAAAGAGGTGGGGTTTCAAGTGTCTCCGGAAGGTGGTCAGTGACTCCGCTGTCCTGGCGTCGTGGGGGAGCTTGTTCCACCATTGGGGTGCCAGAGCAGCGAATAGCTTTGACTGGGCTGAGCGGGAACTGTGCTTCCGTAGAGGTAGGGGGGCTAGCAGGCCAGAGGTGGATGAATGTAGTGCCCTCGTTTGGGTGTAGGGTCTGATCAGCCTGAAGGTAAGGAGGTGCCGTTCCCCTCACAGCTCCGTAGGCAAGCACCATGGTCTTGTAGTAGATGCGAGCCACAACTGGAAGCCAGTGGAGTGTGCGGAGGAGCAGGGTGACATGAGAGAACTTGTGAAGGTTGAACACCAGACGGGCTGCAGCATTCTGGATAAATTGTAGGGGTTTAATGGCACAGGCAGGGAGCCCAGCCAACAGCGAGTTGCAGTAATCCAGACGGGAGATGACAAGTGCCTGGATTAGGACCTGTGCCGCTTCCTGTGTAAGGTAGGGTCGTACTCTGCGAATGTTGTAGAGCATGAACCTGCAGGATCGGGTCACCGCTTTGATGTTAGC
The DNA here is from genome assembly GCF_964263955.1 of Coregonus lavaretus. Classification (NCBI taxonomy): domain Eukaryota; kingdom Metazoa; phylum Chordata; class Actinopteri; order Salmoniformes; family Salmonidae; genus Coregonus; species Coregonus lavaretus. The sequence continues at coordinate 24,148 of NW_028162108.1, forward strand.
GGAGAACGACAGGGTGTTGTCCAGGGTCACGCCAAGGTTCTTCGCACTCTGGGAGGAGGACACAATGGAGTTGTCAACCGTGATGGCGAGATCATGGAGCGGGTAGTCCTTCCCCGGGAGGAAGAGCAGCTCTGTCTTGCCGAGGTTCAGCTTGAGGTGGTGATCCGTCATCCATACTGATATGTCTGCCAGACATGCAGAGATGCGATTCGCCACCTGGTTATCAGAAGGGGGAAAGGAGAAAATGAATTGTGTGTCGTCTGCGTAGCAATGATAGGAGAGACCATGTGAGGATATGACAGAGCCAAGTGACTTGGTGTATAGAGAGAATAGGAGAGGGCCTAGAACTGAGCCCTGGGGGACACCAGTGGTGAGAGCACGTGGTGCGGAGACAGATTCTCGCCACGCCACTTGGTAGGAGCGATCTGTCAGGTAGGACGCAATCCAAGAGAGAACAGCTCCGGAGATGCCCAACTCGGAGAGGGTGGAGATACAATACATGTTACAGTCACCTTTGGCAGTGATTACAACTTTCTGGGTTTATTGTACAATATTTGCACATTATTTTAAAAATTCTTCAAGCTCTGTCAAGTTGGTTGTTGATCATTGCTAGACAGACATTTTCAAGTCTTGCCATAGATTTTCAAGCCGCTATTAAGTCAAAACTGTAACTAGGCCACTCAGGAACATTCAATGTCGTCTTGGTAAGCAGTTGATTGTCCTGCTGAAAGGTGCATTTGTCTCCCAGTGTCTGTTGGAAAGCAAACTGAACCAGGTTTTCCTCTAGGTTTTTGCCTGTGCTTAACTGTTCAGTTTATTTTTGTCCTAAAAAAAAACGCCCTAGTCCTTGCAGATGCAAGCATACCCATAACATGATGCAGCCACCACCATGCTTGAAAATATGAAAAGTGGTACTCTGTGATGTGTTGTGTTGGAATTGTCTCAAGCATAGCACTTCATATTCAGGACATAAGTTCATTTATTTTCCAATTGCAGTTTTACTTCAGTGCCTTATTGTCTGTGTGTGTATCTTCACAGTCCCCGTTGTTCCATAAGGTGTATTTTATCTGTTTTTAAATCTGATTCTACTGCTTGCATCAGTTACCTGATGTGGAATAGAGTTCCATGTAGTCATGGCTCTATGTAGTACTGTGCGCCTCACATAGTCTGTTCTTGACTTGGGGATTGTGACGAGACCTCTGGTGGCATGTCTTGTGGGGTATGCATGGGTGTCCGAGCTGTGTGCTAGTAGTTTAAACAGACAGCTCGGTGCATTCAGCATGTCAACACTTCTTACAAAAACAAGTAGTGATGAAGTCAATCTCTCTTACACTTTGAGCCATGAGAGATTTAGAATGCTATTAATTTTAGCTCTCCGTGTATATTTAAGGACAGGCCATGGTGCCCTGTTCTAATCCAATTGTAAATTTCCGAGGTCCCTCTTTGTGGCACCTGACCACACGACTGAACAGCAGTCAGTCTAAGGCACTGCATCGCAGTGCTAGCTGTGCCACTAGAGATCCTGGTTCGAATCCAGGCTCTGTCGTAGCCGGCCGCGACCGGGAGACCCATGGGGCGGCGCACAATTGGCCCAGCGTCGTCCAGGGTAGGGGAGGGAATGGCCGGCAGGGATGTAGCTCAGTTGGTAGAGCATGGTGTTTGCAACGCTAGGGTTGTGAGTTCGATTCCCACGGTGGGTATGAAAACTTTAAAAAAAAATGTATTCACTAACTGTAAGTCGCTCTGGATAAGAGCGTCTGCTAAATGACAAAAATGTAAAATGTAGTCCAGGTGCAACAAAACTAGGGCCTGTAGGACCTGCCTTGTTGATAGTGTTGTTAAGAAGGCAGAGCAGCGCTTTATTATGGACAGACTTCTCCCCATGTTAGTTACTGTTGTATCAATATGCTTTGACCATGACAGTTTACAATCCAGGGTTACTCCAAGCAGTTTAGTCACCTCAACTTGCTCAATTTCCACATGATTTATTACAAGCTTGAGTTGAGGTTTAGCGTTTAGTGAATGATTTGTCCCAAATACAATGCTTTTAGTTTTTGAAATTAATTTCTGTTAGCCTTAGATTGAAGATGTGGCAATATCTTCTGCTATTATCCTCAGTAATTTTCTATCCAAGTTGTCAGACCCCGGTGGCTTGTCAATGTCCATGGACAACAATATTGTTTCACCTCTTCCACTTTACGGAATTCAAAATTATGTATTCAATGCTTGTCTTTCACAATTTGATCAGTTATACTTGGATGTGTAGTGTCAGCGTTTGTTGCTGGCATGTCTTGCCTAAGTTTGTTAATCTTGCCAATTAAGTAATTGGCAAATCAGTGGGTTTTGTGATGAATGAGCCATCTGATTCAATGAATGATGGATTGAGTTTGCCTTTTTGCCCAAAATGTAATTGAAGGTGCTGCAAAGCTTTTTACTATCATTCTTTATGTCATTTATGCTTGTTTCATAGTGTAGTTTCTTCTTCTTTTGTTCTGTTTAGTCACATGATTTCTCGATTTGCAGTACATTTGCCATTCGGTTGTGCAGCCAGACTTATTTGCCATTCCTTTTGCCTCATCCCTCTCAACCATACAATTTTTCAATTCCTCATCAATCCACAGTGATTTAACAGTTTTTACAGTCATTTTCTTAATGGCTGCGTGCTTATTAGTAACTGGGATAAGCAATTTCATAAATGTGTCAAGTGCAGTGTCTAGTTGATCCTCATTACACACCATGGACCAACACAAATTATTTACATCAACAACATAGGAATCACTACAAAACGTATTGTATGACCTCTTATACACAATATTAGGCCCAGCCTTTGGAACTTTGGTTTTCCTAGATATGGCTTCTATATTGTGATCACTACATCCGATTGATTTGGATACTGCTTTCAAGCACATTTCAGCAGCATTAGTAAAGATGTGATCAATACATGATTTCCTGTACTGTTTGTAACTACCCTGGTAGGTTAACTGATAACCTGAACCAGGTTGCAGGCACTGGTTACAGTTTGAAGCTTTGTCCTGAGTGGGCAGCTTGATGAAAGCCAGTCAATATTTAAATCACCCAGAAAATATACCTCTCTATTGATATCACATACAGTGCATTCGGGAAGTATTTAGACCCCTTCCCTTTTTCCACATTTTGTTACGTTACAGCCTTATTCTAAAATGGATTAAAATAAAAAATATCCTCATCAATCTACACACAATACCCCATAATGACAAAGTGAAAAACAGGTTTTTAGACATTTCTGCAATTGAATTAAAAAAAAAAGGTTTTCTATGAGACTCGAAATTGAGCTCAGGTGCATCCTGTTTCAATTGATCATCCTTGAGATGTTTCTACAACTTGATTTGAGTCCGCCTGTGGTGAATTTAATTGATTGGACATGATTTGGAAAGGCACACCTGTCTACAGTGAGGGAAAAAAGTGTTTGATCCCCTGCTGATTTTGTACGTTTGCCCACTGACAAAGAAAGGATCAGTCTATAATTTTAATGGTAGGTTTATTTGAACAGTGATAGACAGAATAACAACAAAAAAATCCAGAAAAACGCATGTAAAAAATGTTATAAATTGATTTCCATTTTAATGAGGGAAATAAGTATTTGACCCCCTCTCAATCAGAAAGATTTCTGGCTCCCAGGTGTCTTTTATACAGGTAACGAGCTGAGATTAGGAGCACACTCTTAAAAGGAGTGCTCCTAATCTCAGTTTGATACCTGTATAAAGGACACCTGTCCACAGAAGCAATCAATCAATCAGATTCCAAACTCTCCACCATGGCCAAGACCAAAGAGCTCTCCAAGGATGTCAGGGACAAGATTGTAGACTTACACAAGGCTGGAATGGGCTACAAGACCATTGCCAAGCAGCTTGGTGAGAAGGTGACAACAGTTGGTGCGATTATTTGCAAATGGAAGAAACACAAAAGAACTGTCAAACTCCCTCGGCCTCGGGCTCCATGCAAGATCTCACCTCGTGGAGTTGCAATGATCATGAGAACGGTGAGGAATCAACCCAGAACTACACGGGAGGATCTTGTCAATGATCTCAAGGCAGCTGGGACCATAGTCACCAAGAAAACAATTGGTAACACACTACGCCATGAAGGACTGAAATCCTGCAGCGCCCGCAAGGTCCCCCTGCTCAAGAAAGCACATATACAGGCCCGTTTGAAGTTTGCCAATGAACATCTGAATGATTCAGAGGAGAACTGGGTGAAAGTGTTGTGGTCAGATGAGACCAAAATCGAGCTCTTTGGCATCAACTCAACTCGCCGTGTTTGGAGGAGGAGGAATGCTGCTTATGACTCCAAGAACACCATCCCCACCGTCAAACATGGAGGTGGAAACATTATGCTTTGGGGGTGTTTTTCTGCTAAGGGGACAGGACAACTTCACCGCATCAAAGGGACGATGGACGGGGCCATGTGTACCGTCAAATCTTGGGTGAGAACTTCCTTCCCTCAGCCAGGGCATTGAAAATGGGTCGTGGATGGGTATTCTAGCATGACAATGACCCAAAACACACGGCCATGGCAACAAAGGAGTGGCTCAAGAAGATGCACATTAAGGTTCTGGAGTGGCCTAGCCAGTCTCCAGACCTTAATCCCATAGAAAATATGTGGAGGGAGCTGAAGGTTCGAGTTGCCAAACGTCAGGCTCGAAACCTTAATGACTTGGAGAAGATCTGCAAAGAGGAGTGGGACAAAATCCCTCCTGAGATGTGTGCAAACCTGGTGGCCAACTACAAGAAATGTCTGACCTCTGTGATTGCCAACAAGGGTTTTGCCACCAAGTACTAAGTCATGTTTTGCAGAGGGGTCAAATACTTATTTCCCTCATTAAAATGCAAATCAATTCATAACATTTTTGACATGCATTTTTCTGGATTTATGTTGTTGTTATTCTGTCTCTCACTGTTCAAATAAACCTACCATTAAAATTATAGACTGATCATGTCTTTGTCAATGGGCAAACGTACAAAATCAGCAGGGGATCAAATACTTTTCTCCCTCACTGTATATAAGGTCCCACAGTTGACAGTGCATGTCTGAGCAAAAACCAAGCCATGAGGTCGAAGGAATTGTCCGTAGAGCTCCGAGACAGGATTGTGTCAAGGCACAGATCTGGGGAAGGGTACAAAAACATTTCTGCAGCATTGAAGGTCCCCAAGAACACCGTGGCCTCCATCATTCTGAAATGGAAGAAGTTTGGAACCACCAAGACTCTTCCTAGAGCTGGCCGCCCGGCCAAACTGAGCAATCGGGGGAGAAGAGCCTTGATCAGGGAGGTGACCAAGAACCTGATGGTCACTCTGACAGAGCTGCAGAGCTGCAGACTTCCTCTGTGAAGATGGGAGAACCTTCCAGAAGGACAACCATCTCTGCAGCACTCCACCAATCAGGCCTTTATGGGAGAGTGGCCAGACGGAAGCCACTCCTCAGTAAAAGGCACATGACAGCCCGCTTGGAGTTTCCCAAAAGGCACCTAAAGGACTCTGACCATGAGAAACAAGATTCTCTGGTCTGATGAAACCAAGATTTAACTCTTTGGCCTGAATGCCAAGCGTCACGTCTGGAGGAAACCTGGCACCATCCCTACGGTGAAGCATGATGGTGGCAGCATCATGCGGTGGGGATGTTTTTGAGCGGCAGGGACTGGGAGACCAGTCAGGATCGAGGGAAAGATAAACGGAGCAAAGTAAAGAGAGATCCTAGATGAAAACCTGCTCCAGAGCGCTCAGGACCTGAGACTGGGGCGAAGGTTCACCTTCCAACAGGACAACGACCCTAAGGACACAGCCAAGACAACGCAGGAGTGGCTTCGGGACAAGTCTCTGAATGTCCTTCAGTTGTCCAGCCAGAGCCCGGACTTGAACACAATCAAACATTTCTGGAGAGACCTGAAAATAGCTGTGCAGCGACGCTCCCCATCCAACCTGATAGAGCTTGAGAGGATCTGCAGAGAAGAATGGGAGAAACTCCCTAAATACAGGTGTGCCAAGCTTGTAGTCTCATACCCGAGTAGACTTGAGGCTGTAATCACTGCCAAAGGTGCTTCAACAAAGTACTGTGTAAAGGGACTGAATGCTTATGTAAATGTGATATTTCAGTTTTTATATTCTTTATAAATGTGCAAAAAAAATATATAATATATGTTTTGCTTTGTCATTATGGGGTATTGTGTGTAGGGAAAAAAACAATTTAATCCATTTTAGAATAAGGCAAAATGTGGAAAATGTCAGTGTCTGAATACTTTCTGAAAGAACTGTACATTATCAAGCATTTCACATGTTATCCAGAAACTGACTGTTAGCACTTGGTGGTCTATAGCAGCTTCCTACCAGAATGGGCTTTAGGTGAGGCAGATGAACCTGTAGCCATATTACTTCAATAGCATTTAACATGAGATCGTCTCTAAGCTTTACAGGAATGTGGTTCTGAATATAAACAGCAACACCTCCACCATTGGCATTTCTATATTTTCTGTATATGTTATAACCATGTATTGCTACCACTGTATCATCAAAGGTATTATCTAAGTGAGTTTCAGAGATAGTCAGAATATGAATGTCATCTGTTACTAGCAAGTTATTGATTTCATGAACCTTGTTTCTTAAGCTACATATGTTCACGTGGGCTATTTTTAGCACTTTTCTAGAATGTTTTCATTGCTTTACTGGGAAGCTTGGGTCATTGTCTCAACGCAGCCTTATAATGCTGTGAAAGGATCCAGGAACCCAAATGATTTGGGTGGATCCCATCCTCCTTATAAAACAAGCTTTGTTTCCAGAAGGTATCAAAATTGTCAATAAATGTTACACCCACAGAGCTGCAATAGTCTCGTAGCCAGTTATGGAGGGCTAAAAGTCTGCTGAACCGTTCAATGCCACGGTTTAGGGAGGGCAGAGGGCCTGATATTATGGGATGTTTGTTGGTGTCAAGTAGTGACCCAATCAGTTCTTTAAAAACCATCTTCAGCTGTTCTGAGCTGCCCTTCATAATGTAATTGGATCCCACATGAACTATGATAGACTCCATTTCCTTATGCTGGTTTAAAATGTTTGGGAGCAGCTTATTGGTGTCCTGGATAGCACAAAGGGACTAAGACATTTTTCACCATTGAACTGCCCAATACAACGGCTGGAGAAAGGGATGGAGAAACCCACCCATTCCTACCCCTCACACAATTCCTTGAGCCTTTCACGGGCCCACGAGAAGCAGGATAGCGTACACCCGCTGCTCCCGGCAATAAGTCCAGACCTCCCAAAGCAGGCAGTGCCCCGTCAGATCCAGAGAGAGGGAAAGGAGCCAAACTCCACAACGAAGCCACTGCTGGAATCAGCTTAGTTGGAGTCAGCACAGCTGTCCCAGACACAGGCAGTCCCAGACACAGGCAGTCACAGACACAGGCAGTCCCAGACACAGGCAGTCCCAGACACAGGCAGTCCCAGTGATGAAGGCGCAGGTAGATGAGGCACCAGGTCTTCATGTCAATCTGCTCCGGACCTCTCCCAGACACTCCAGTCCGCTTAGCAGCACGCGGCTGCCTTCCTGTTTCCACGACTTGTGACATGGGGACCAGCGATGATTGGAACAATCCTCTTGCTGTTCTCCGTCTACTCCACTACAGGATGGAGGAGGAGAAGCAGATGGAAACGACTTCCTTGGCAGGCAATGAAATGTATCAACCCATGGAGGTCTGGATTTGGAGTCACCCTCAAAATTAAAGTGGAAAACCACACTACAGGCTGATCCAACTTTGATGTAATGTCCTTAAAACAAGTCAAAATGAGGCTCAGTAGTGTGTGTGGCCTCCACGTGCCTGTATGACCTCCCGACATCGCCTGGACATGCTCCTGATGAGGTGGCGGATGGTCTCCTGAGGGATCTCCTCCCAGACCTGGACTAAAGCATCCGCCAACTCCTGGACAGTCTGTGGTGCAACGTGGCGTTGGTGGATGGAGCGAGACATGATGTCCCAGATGTGCTCAATTGGATTCAGGTCTGGGGAACGGGCGGGCCAGTCCATAGCATCAATGCCTTCCTCTTGCAGGAACTGCTGACACACTCCAGCCACATGAGGTCTAGCATTGTCTTGCATTAGGAGGAACCCAGGGCCAACCGCACCAGCATATGGTCTCACAAGGGGTCTGAGGATCTCATCTCGGTACCTAATGGCAGTCAGGCTACCTCTGGCGAGCACATGGAGGGCTGTGCGGCCCCCCAAAGAAATGCCACCCCACACCATGACTGACCCACCGCCAAACCGGTCATGCTGGAGGATGTTGCAGGCAGCAGACTCTGTCACGTCTGTCACATGCTCAGTATGAACCTGCTTTCATCTGTGAAGAGCACAGGGCACCAGTGGCGAATTTGCCAATCTTGGTGTTCTCTGGCAAATGCCAAACGTCCTGCACGGTGTTGGGCTGTAAGCACAACCCCCACCTGTGGACGTCGGGCCCTCATACCACCCTCATGGAGTCTGTTTCTGACCGTTTGAGCAGACACATGCACATTTGTGGCCTGCTGGAGGTCATTTGCAGGGCTCTGGCAGTGCTCCTCCTGCTCCTCCTTGCAGAAAGGCGGAGGTAGCAGTCCTGCTGCTGGGTTGTTGCCCTCCTACGGCCTCCTCCACGTCTCCTGATGTACTGGCCTGTCTCCTGGTAGCGCCTCCATGCTCTGGACACTACGCTGACAGACACAGCAAACCTTCTTGCCACAGCTCGCATTGATGTGCCATCCTGGATGAGCTGCACTACCTGAGCCACTTGTGTGGGTTGTAGACTCCGTCTCATGCTACCACTAGAGTGAAAGCACCGCTAGCATTCAAAAGTGACCAAAACATCAGCCAGGAAGCATAGGAACTGAGAAGTGGTCTGTGGTCACACCTGCAAAACCAGTACTTTATTGGGGGTGTCTTGCTAATTGCCTATAATTTCCACCTGTTGTCTATTCCATTTGCACAACAGCATGTGAAATGTATTGTCAATCAGTGTTGCTTCCTAAGTGGACAGTTTGATTTCACAGAAGTGTGATTGACTTGGAGTTACATTGTGTTGTTTAAGTGTTCCCTTTATTTTTTTGAGCAGTGTATATATATATATTTTTTTTTTTTGGTGTGTCCCTCTCCCGACTCTGTCAGTTGGCCATGATGTGTGATGCTTCGCTGGCTCTGAGTCTAAAGCATAAATGTAATTCTCCTCACCTTGACCATGTGTGTGTCTGGCTCAGTCTTAATCTGTCTTTATCAAAAACATTGATTGAGCTGAAAGGGCCCGTCCACAACGGGGGGGGGGGGGCCGCCGATGAGGCCCTAGCTAGCTGACGGGGCAGTGTGGTTGGGTTGGTTGGTTCTTCTATCCTCATGGATAAAGTAAAAGAAGGAAAAGTATCCCTTGTGGGGACATTTCCCACATCCCCATGAGGACAAAGGCTATTTTAAGCTTAGGGGTTATGTTTAGGGTTACATTTAGTGTTAAGATTAGAATTAGGGTAAGAGTAAGGGGTAAGGTTATGGTAAGGGTTGAGGTTAGGGAAAATAGGATTTTGAATGGAAATATATTTTAGGTCCCAACGTCAGCAGCAGTGTGATTGAGTCATTCTGACAGGGCCGGAGGACCACTGCATTAGAAAGGCTGATCCTCTGATTATTTTGGAATCCTCAGGGATCATCCTCCTCTCTAACTATTGATCTGCTTTAATGCAACTCCAACTGCTTTCTCATCATGTGAGATTTGTTTTCCTCTATCGACCTCACAAGTCCCTAAACAGAAAAGATAAATATAACATGCACTGATGAAGGAGAAAGGAAAGTGTTCACATTTTTTGATTGGTTCAATAAAACAGGAAAGTGGTTTGTCTATTTTTGCCAGATGAAATGTTTAATGAGTTTGTTGATTGGTTGTATGTATCCCAAAATACACAGACTCTTGCAGTAATCTCCTTCAGGGCCTGGTCATGTAAGATTTTCCATTTTGATTGTTTTCCTACTACAAATCATGCCAATTGAAAATGTATTTAAAAATAGACCATCTAGCAGCCATTTTAAATCCCCATGCTTGAAGCTGCCAAGATGGTCCCATGGTAGGCGATTGTTTTGTTCACAGAGTCTGGATCAATTCCAATTCAGCTAAAATTGTTTTTAATAGCCCACAACAATGATAGGGATATTATGCGTTTACTGCTGTTGAAATGTAATGGACTTGCTCTAACCATTGCTAGTCCCCTCTTTCACAGTATTCCTAGTCATATCATCCATGTCTTTAGTCCATGGTTTCCGTCAAGATTTTAATTGATCGGACATTTTGAGTAACGTACTGGTCATCCATATGCATTGGGTGAGTAACCCATTGAGGCCGTCCACCCCCGCAACGAGGGATATTGGCCAAATGAGCCACATTTACGCCTCCTTAAACAGCCTATAACTAGTTACAAAAACATTATCCCTTGTGTCTCGATGTGTAGCATATGCAAAACTGTATAGTCTATTGTTTTATGGGTTTTTACTTTCCTAAAACAATAATTTTCCACCTAACGATTCAGCTGTCAGAGATTTGAGCACTAATTGCATGCCTATAGGCTTAGGCATCCACTGTATTATATTCATATAAAATGTGATAAACAGTACCAGTCAGAAGTTTTGGACATTGTAGAATAATATTGAAGACATCAAAACTATGAAATAACACATATGGAATCATGTAGTAACCAAAAAAGTGTTAAACAAATCAAAATATATTTTATATTTGAGATTCTTCAAATAGCCACCCTTTGCCTTGATGACAGCTTCGCACACTGTTGGCATTCTCTCAACCAGCTTCACCTGGATTGCTTTTCCAACAGAGTCCCCACATATGCTGAGCACTTGTTGGCTGCTTTTACTTCACTCTGAGGTCCGACTCATCCCAAACCATATCAATTTGGTTGAGGTCGGGGGATTGTGGAGGCCGGGTCATCTGATGCAGCACTCCATCACTCTCCTTCTTGGTAAAATAGCCCTTACACTGCCTGGAGGTGTGTTGGGTCATTGTCCTGTTGAAAAACAAATGATAGTCCCACTAAGCCCAAACCAGATGGGATGGTGTATCGCTGCAGAATGCTGTGGTAGCCATGCTGGTTAAGTGTGCCTTGAATTCTAAATAAATCACTGACAGTGTCACCAGCAAAGCATCCCCACACCATAACACCTCCTCCTCCATGCTTTACGGTGGGAAGCACACATGCAGAGATCATTCGTTCACCTACTCTGCGTCTCACAAAGACACCGTGGTTGGAACCAAAAATCTCAGATTTGGACTCCAGAGCAAAGGACAGATTTCCACCGGTCTAATGTCCATTGATCGTGTTTCTTGGCCCATGCAAGTCTCTTCTTCTTATTGGTGTCCTTTAGTAGTGGTTTCTTTGTAGCAATTCGACCATGAATGCCTGATTCACACAGTCTGCCTTTCCTGTGGCGGTCCTCATGAGAGCCAGGTCAAGAGAATGCCAAGAGTGTGCAAAGCTGTCTTCAAGGCAAAGGGTGGCTACTTTGAAGAATCTCAAATATAAAATCTATTTTGATTTTGTTTAACACATTTTTGGTTACTACATTATTCTATATGTGTTATTTCATAGTTTTGATGTCTTCACTATTATTCTACAATGTAGAAAAAAGTAAAAATACACTTTTGACTGGTACTGTATGTAAATAAGGTATTTCTGTTTCTTATTTGTAATACATTTGCAAAAAAAATCTAAACACCTATAAGGAAGATAAACTTAGGCTTAGCCCCAGAGAGAGAGATAAAGATATTCCGGCGGGAAATTAATTTCTTTCTCCTTGTCAGATAGGCTACTGCGTCTGCTATGCAGATATAGGCGTGCAGAAGGAGGCTAATTCGTTAGTCTTCAATAAGAATATTAAAAAAAATAAAGATAAGCATTATATTGTTAGAATATAGGCCTAAAACGTTCTTCCGCACCTCACTGTCGGAGTCAGTTGGAGCACCGGTGTGCACTGCGTTCATATCATAGACCAGCAGTATAATAGACTGATAGCCCCATTACATTTACATCACACCAAACCTTCACAAAAGTTTATGAACTTTACATTTTAGTCATTTAGCAGACGCTCTTATCCAGAGCGACTTACAGGAGCAATTAGGGTTAAGTGCCTTGCTCAAGAGCACATCGACAGATTTTTCACCTAGTCGGCTCGGGGGATTAGAACCAGCGACCTTTCGGTTACTGGCACAACGCTCTTAACCACTAAGCTACCTGCCGCCCCTTAACTTTATTAAGGTAACATCAAAAGTAAGTCGAGCCATTCTTTATAGGGAAAATACCAGCAGTGTATTATGTCACGGCAAACACAACATTACATTTGGCCAAAGAAAATGGTTAAACAGAATGAGACAAAGCACTTCCGAACTGGTTTAAACCTTCACAGAAGTTTTGAGAAGGCAGAAATTACCAAGAACACCTAGTGTACCCAACAAATGACAGCAATAGGCTAATGATATTTATTTTACAACAGGCTTACTTATAACCTATCTTAAACTAAATACGGCGCACACGATTAAAAAAAAATACATATCAAAACTTAATTTTGCCAAACGAAAATGTCTCGACAAAATGAAACAAAACTTGTTTTGCATATTTTAAAGAGCTGGTTTGGATTAATAAATAGGGCTACAATAATAATAAAACAAATTATTATAAATATGAAGATTTTTTTTTTCAAAGAATGCATCCTACCTGAACAGCGGCTTGCACAATAGCTTGCGTTTGGCCAAGCCAACACTCTTCTCATCTTTGTCCCCTACAATAGTACAACTTTTATATATGGAGGACGTTCCCCTTATAGCAGGGCTACAGGCTAACATTTTCCCCTGGTGGCACTGCTCCTGCTAAGTCTTTCAGTTTGTGGCACCAGCCAATGATTTGGCTTCACGCAATACCAACATTTCGTAGGCCTTTCATCTTATAAAGTCAGTCACAGCTTTATTAAAAAGTGTAATACACTTCTGAGATGGTATTGAATAAATATGTTGTTTCATCATCTCGTGATGATGAAACAACAACAACAAAATATATATATATATTTTTTTTTGTACAATATAGATCAATTTGCCTGTGTCTTTATGTGTGCTAATATCATAGGCTAATTTATTTGGGGCTAATTCTCCACCTGAGTAAGGAAACTCAAAACACATTAGCTAGATCACTAACTCTAAATATAATACCCTATATAATAATAATATATAATAATATCATAGTAGTCATGTATTAATCTAACAGTACATTTAATCCTTAAGAGTCGCAAAAAATCCCCATCATAATCCGTCAGTTTAAGCTAGAGATATATTTTTGCATGTGCTGCATCTCAATCCACCGCATCTACCGATGTCGGCCTTCCACATCTGCGGTGGACGGTGGCCGAGCTGAAGCGGTGTTTGTCAGACAATGAGGCACCCCCCCCCCCCCAAAAAAAATCGCTCTTCTCACTATGGAAAAGGGAGACTCTCACGAACACGATGGTGTTCTCTGTCAGCTCTACGACCCCCAAAGGACTCCTTTTAAGGTCATCCATGCAAACAAATGGAAGTAGTTATGTGCCAACAAAAATAAGGGGTTAAATATGTGCCCCAAAAAATAACAAATAATCCTGAGCTGTCTTATATAGCGTCTCCTAGATATAGGACATACACTTTAAAAACCTTATTCCTTATGATTCATTTTTTGACTGTCTTTTTTTTCTCATTTATGAATGTGTTATTAAATGTGTTTCTATGGGCTACAGTAGTAAAGGACTAATTCAATATCTTATCAAATCGTTTTTTCTATATAGAAAGGGGTCCAAAAAATGCAAAAATCAAATAGCTAAATGATCCATGGTTTGACCATCTTAAAACAATTCCATATGTTAGCTTCTCTTTCCATCTGTTATCCAGAGCGACTTACTGGTTAAGCACCTTGCTCAAGGGGGCATCAACAGAGTTAACCGCTAGGTTACCTGCCGCCCAATAGTTATATCTCTCAACCTGCTGTCTCACCTCTCTTCCGCTCTCCCTCCAGAGAACTACCATGGGTGACACCTGTCTGTCTGTACCTGTCTGTAACTGTCTCACCTCTCTCTCTCTCTCTCTCTCTCTCTCTCTCTCTCTCTCTCTCTCTCTCTCTCTCTCTCTCTCTCTCTCTCTCTCTCTCTCTCTCTCTCTCTCTCTCTCTCTCTCTCTCTCTCTCTCTCTCTCTCTCTCTCTCTCTCTCTCTCTCTCTCTCACCTCTCTCTCTCTCTCTCTCTCTCTCTCTCTCTCTCTCTCTCTCTCTCTCTCGATGCGAAGTGTGGTACCTGTCTGTCTGTTGTGTACCTGTCTGTCCATACCTGCTGTCTCATCTCCTCTAGCCTCTCTACATCCAGAGAACTATGAGGTGGTACCTGTCTGTCTGTGGTCTGACCTGTCTGTCTGTGGTCTGACCTGTCTGTCTGTGGTCTGACCTGTCTGTCTGTGGTCTGACCTGTCTGTCTGTGGTCTGACCTGTCTGTCTGTGGTCTGACCTGTCTGTCTGTGGTCTTACCTGTCTGTCTGTACCTGTCTCACATATCTCTCTCTCTTCTCTCCCTCTCTCTCTCTCTCTCCAGATAAACCAGAGAACTATGACGTGTGGTACGAGAGTCGCTTCGAGGACTGTGACAAAGAGGCCTGCCTGTCCTTCTCCAAGGAGTCTCTGTGTAACCGTGTCACCGTGGACCACAACTACTACGCCGTGTGTCAGAATCTGCTGTCGCGCTACGCCACGTGGCGAGGGACC
>NW_028162107.1:0-42294 GCF_964263955.1 Coregonus lavaretus
GGTTGGCTGGGAGGTGGTGGGGGGTGGGCTGGGAGGTGGTGGTGGGTTGGCTGGGAGGTGGTGGGGGGTGGGCTGGGGAAGGGTGGGGGTATTGCTGGGGTGAAGTAGTGGGTTGGCTTGGTAGTGGTGGGGGGTGGGCTGGGAGGTTGTGGGGGGTGGGCTGGGAGGTGGTGGGGCTTGGGCTGTTGGAGGGCGGGGGTATTGCTGGGGTGAAGTAGTGGGTTGGCTGGGAGGTGGTGGGGGGTGGGCCGGAGGTGGCAAGACAGAGGAGGAGTTTCTGGTAGATCCTGCTGTCAGTGTAATTGTTTGAGTGAGTTTGAGTCTGGTGACACACCCCCTCTCCCCTTGGGGATAACTAGCTCTATACACACACATCTAAAGTTGAGCTTTCTTAACCCGGAGAGATGGATGAATGCATACCGCATAGGCCTAGCCTACAAGTGTTAAAACACCAATGGATGATTTTGCCTAAAGAATGGATGCTTTACATGCAACTTCTTTCCAGACCTGTGTGCTGGGATAGGTTATTAAAGATCTTTGATTGGATAGGTTATTAAAGATCTTTGATTGGATGGGTTATTAAGGATATTTGATTGGATGGGTTATTAAAGATCTTTGATTGGATGGGTTATTAAAGATCTTTGATTGGATGGGTTTTTAAAGATCTTTGATTGGATGGGTTATTACATATCTTTGATTGGATGGGTTATTAAAGATATTTGATGGGGTGGGTTATTAAAGATCTTTGATGGGTTATTAAAGATATTTGATGGGATGGGTTATTAAAGATCTTTGATTGGAAGGGTTATTTTTTTATTTAATTTTTTATTTCACCTTTATTTAACCAGGTAAGCCAGTTGAGAACAGGTTCTCATTTACAACTGCGACCTGGCCAAGATAAAGCAAAGTAGTGCAATAAAAAACAACACAGAGTTACATATGGGGTAAAAAACATAAAGTCAGAAATACAACAGAAAATATATATACAGTGTGTGCAAATGAAGCAAGTTATGGAGGTAAGGCAATAAATAGGCTATAGTGCAGAATAATTACAATAGTATTAACACTGGAATGCTAGATGTGCAAGAGATTATGTGCAAAAGAGCAAAATAAATAACAATATAGGGATGAGGTAGTTGGGTGGGCTAATTTCAGATGGGCTGTGTACAGGTGCAGTGATCGGTAAGGTGCTCTGACAACTGATGCTTAAAGTTATTGAGGGAGATAAGAGTCTCCAGCTTCAGAGATTTTTGCAATTCGTTCCAGTCATTGGCAGCAGAGAACTGGAAGGAATGGCGGCCAAAGGAGGTGTTGGCTTTGGGAATGACCATTAAATATCTTTCATTGGATGGTTTAATAAAGATCTTTGATTGGATGGGTTATTAAAGATCTTTGATGGGGTGGGTTATTAAAGATCTTTGATTGGATGGGTTATTACATATTTTTGCTTGGATGGGTTATTAAAGATCATTGCTTGGATGGGTTATTAAAGATCTTTGATTGGATGGGTTATTAAATATCTTTCATTGGATGGGTTATTACATATTTTTGCTTGGATGGGTTATTAAAGATCTTTGATTGATTGAAGCCTGAACTTAAACTATGCCTGAAACTATACTGCCTGTACATTGCGTGTCCCTGTGTATACAACCGTCCGTTACTTTAGTTTTATGTCCAGGAACCAGTGCCTGCATTAGGCTATCCTTCCATCCATATAGGCTACATGCTGATTTCAGTGCGTGCTGGCTGGGTTAGGTGATGACACCGAGAATTGATTGGAGCCTGAACAGAAACTATGTAGCCTATAGGCATGTTATATTGCGTGTCTCTGTGTGTGTGTGTATAGTACAGCAGTCATTTGTGTTCTATTTCCAGGAGCCAGTGTCTGCATTCACTGATATTATTGGTGGTCCGGAATCTGGAATCGGATTCCACCCAAGGCTCTGAAATATGATGCAGTTGAGTTGCACATGTACAGTATGACTTGCATTGCATTGTGGTGACTTTACTTTGTGTGTGTGCACGCGCGTCTGTGTGCATGGTGTGTCTGTGTGCGGACGTGTGTGTGTGTCTACAGTCCTGTTGTTGTAAGGCTCCAGACCTGATGTTCTGAAAGAGCTGCAAAACCTGGACCCCTACAAATCATCTGGGCTAGACAATCTGGACCCTTTCTTTCTAAAATTAGCCGCCGAAATTGTCGCAACCCCTATTACTAGCCGGTTGAACCTCTCTTTTGTAACGTCTGAGATCCCCAGAGATTGGAAAGCTGCCGCGGTGACACTCTAGATCCAAACTGTTACAGACCTATATCCATCCTGCCCTGCCTTTCGAAAGTTTTTGAAAGCCAAGTTAACAAACAGATCACCGACCATTTCAAATCACACCGTACCTTCTCTGCTATGCAATCCGGTTTCCGAGCTGGTCATGGGTGCACCTCAGCCACGCTCAAGGTCCTAAACGATATTATAACCGTGATCGATAATAGACAGTACTGTGCAGCCGTCGTCATCGACCTGGCCAAGGCTTTCGACTCTGTCAACCACCGCATTCTTATTGGCAGACTAAATAGCCTTGGTTTCTCAAATGACTGCCTCGTCTGGTTCACCAACTACTTCTCAGATAGAGTTCAATGTGTCAAATCGGAGGGCCTGTTGTCTGGACCTATGGCAGTCTCTATGGGGGTGCCACAGGGTTCAATTCTTGGGCCGACTCTTTTCTTTGTGTATATCAATGATGTCGCTCTTGCTGCTGGTGATTCTCAGATCCACCTCTACGCAGACGACACCATTTTGTATACATCTGGCCCTTCATTGGACACTGTGTTAACAAACCTCCAAATGAGCTTCAATGCCATACAACACTCCTTCCGTAGCCTCCAACTGCTCTTAAACACAAGTAAAACTAAATGCATGCTCTTCAATCGAACGCTGCTGGCACCCGCCCACCCGACTAGAATCACTACTCTCGACGGGTCTGACCTAGAGTATGTGGACAACTACAAATACCTAGGTGTCTGGTTAGACTGTAAACTCTCCTTCCAGACTCACATTAAGCATCTCCAATCCAAACTTAGATCTAGAATTGGCTTCCTATTTCGCAACAAAGCCTCCTTCACTCATGCTGCCAAACATTACCTCGTAAAACTGACTATCCTACCGATCCTTGACTTCGGCGATGTCATTGACAAAATAGCCTCCAACACTCTACTCAGCAAATTGGATGTAGTCTATCACAGTGCCATCCGTTTTGTCACCAAAGCCCCATATACTACCCACCACTGTGACCTTGTACGCTCTTGTTGGCTGGTCCTCACTACATATTCGTCGCCGAACCCACTGGCTCCAGGCCATCTATAAATCACTGCTAGGCAAATCCCTGCCTTATCTTAGCTCATTGGTCACCATAGCAACACCCACCCGTAGTATGCGTTCCAGCAGATATATCTCACTGGTAATCCCCAAAGCCAAAACCTCCTTTGGCCGCCATTTCTTCCAGTTCTCTGCTGCCAAAGACTGGAACGAACTGCAAAAATCTCTGAAGCTGGAGACTCTTATCTCCCTCACTAACTTTAAGCATCAGTTGTAGAGCACCTTACCGATCACTGCACCTGCACACAGCCCATCTGAAATTAGCCCACCCAACTACCTCATCCCCATATTGTTATTTATTTTGCTCATTTGCACCCCAGTATCTCTATTTGCACATCATCTCTTGCACATCTATCATTCCAGTGTTAATACTTAATTGTAATTATTTTGCACTATGGCCTATTTATTGCCTTACCTCCATAACTTGCTACATTTGCACACACTGTATATATATTTTCTTACCCCATATGTAACTCTGTGTTGTTGTTTTTATCGCACTGCTTTGCTTTATCTTGGCCAGTTCGCAGTTGTAAATGAGAACTTGTTCTCAACAGGCTTACCTGGTTAAATAAAGTTTAAATAAAAAATAAAAAAATAAAACATAGACCAATGCATTTCTCTAAACCTGTCTCTGTGTCTCAGTGCTGCTGGATTGAAACAGGAAAGATATGCAAATAAGGATGGTACCTTCACAGGCCACGCCTCCTCACTAGGGCTGGGCGATATGGTCAAAATATCATATCACGATATTTGTCATATATTTGACAGTATTTGATGTTTTTGAATAATACATGTTCTAATTGTGCTTTCTGGGTAGGTCATGACCCCAGGGTGGCAACACATCAATTATGAGTGATTTCAATGGGACTTTCTCAATTTATACTGTTCAATCCAACTCCAAACAAAAATAATTTTCAGCATTTTCATACATTTCTGCATTTCCTGCACTTTTATTATAATTTTCACACTGTGCCATGCAGCATTATATGGGCCAAATAAATCTAGGCCTAGTTAATTGGTGAGCTGTTGGAATCATGGAAATATAATGATTATTCTAATTCTATAGTTGGAATATAGTGGGCAGCACCTAGAATACATTGTTGTTTGACATGACAACAAATGAATAAGCCAGTGAGAAATTGACAGGGTAGGAACCAAAGTGTTGGTCACTGTTTCCAGGTGACCCTAATTAGATGTTACGTTAAATGTTTTCTTACTTCATGTAGCTAGCCAGCCAACATATTAATGCTTTGCCTATTCCTCTCTGATAAGATACTGTTGCAAAACATGCTTATCTAGGCCTGCATCAGCACTGGTACCAGGCAGTATTAGCTAATTAGCTACGTTTGCTCTGACGGGGGCAAGGCTTGGTGTGGTTAGAGGCATGCAGCAGCAGAAGGAGAGAGATGACTCAAGTAGCAACCGCAGTAAACTATAAAAATGGACATTATACGAGCCGGAGTTGCGTATCACATTTAACAAACCAAACATTGAAATACCATTATAGAAGGTAAAGTAAAAACTCAAACCAGTCCATGCATCAATACCAGTATATAGTAAAATACGATAAACCGCCAAGCCCTACTCCTGACCCTACACAGACCTCTCATACAGTCCCCCCCTCTCTCTCTCTCTCTCGCTCTCTCCCTCCCTCCCTCCCTCTCTCTCTATCTCTCTCTCTCTCTCTCTCTCTCTCTCTCTCTCTCTCTCGATCTCTCTCCCTCGCTCCCTCCCTCCCTCTCTCTTTCATTACATTGTTGCCTGTGCATGAGAGTCAGTGTAGTTTTTAAATGAGTCATAGTTAACTGGGAATCCACCTCACGCACAACCAAGTTGCTAAGGATTACTACCCAACCAAGCAGCTAAGGATAACTTGGATGAAAAGCAAACTTTCTCACACAAAGTATAGGCCTAAGTGCAAATATTGGTGCACTTGAACTAATATGCAGAAGTCTGATTTCCATTCAAGTAAATAAGACAGCTAGATACAGTGGGGAAAAAAAGTATTTAGTCAGCCACCAATTGTGCAAGTTCTCCCACTTAAAAAGATGAGAGAG
This sequence comes from Coregonus lavaretus, assembly GCF_964263955.1. Taxonomy (NCBI): domain Eukaryota; kingdom Metazoa; phylum Chordata; class Actinopteri; order Salmoniformes; family Salmonidae; genus Coregonus; species Coregonus lavaretus. The sequence goes on from NW_028162107.1 coordinate 5,426, forward strand.
GCCTGTAATTTTCATCATAGGTACATGTCAACTATGACAGACAAAATGAGAAAAAAAAATCCAGAAAATCACATTGTAGGATTTTTTATGAATTTATTTGCAAATTATGGTGGAAAATAAGTATTTGGTCAATAACAAAAGTTTCTCAATACTTTTGTTATATACCCTTTGTTGGCAATGACACAGGTCAAACGTTTTCTGTAAGTCTTCACAAGGTTTTCACACACTGTTGCTGGTATTTTGGCCCATTCCTCCATGCAGATCTCCTCTAGAGCAGTGATGTTTTGGGGCTGTCGCTGGGCAACACAGACTTTCAACTCCCTCCAAAAATGTTCTATGGGGTTGAGATCTGGAGACTGGCTAGGCCACTCCAGGACCTTGAAATGCTTCTTACGAAGCCACTCCTTCGTTGCCCGGGCGGTGTGTTTGGGATCATTGTCATGCTGAAAGACCCAGTCACGTTTCATCTTCAATGCCCTTGCTGATGGAAGGAGGTTTTCACTCAAAATCTCACGATACATGGCCCCATTCATTCTTTCCTTTACACGGATCAGTCGTCCTGGTCCCTTTGCAGAAAAACAGCCCCAAAGCATTATGTTTCCACCCCCATGCTTCACAGTAGGTATGGTGTTCTTTGGATGCAACTCAGCATTCTTTGTCCTCCAAACACGACGAGTTGAGTTTTTACCAAAAAGTTCTATTTTGGTTTCATATGACATTCTCCCAATCATCTTCTGGATCATCCAAATGCACTCTAGCAAACTTCAGATGGGCCTGGACATGTACTGGCTTAAGCAGGGGGACACGTCTGCACTGCAGGATTTGAGTCCCTGGTGGCGTAGTGTGTTACTGATGGTAGGCTTTGTTACTTTGGTCCCAGCTCTCTGCAGGTCATTCACTAGGTCCCCCCGTGTGGTTCTGGGATTTTTGCTCGCCGTTCTTGTGATCATTTTGACCCCACGGGGTGAGATCTTGCGTGGAGCCCCAGATCGAGGGAGATTATCAGTGGTCTTGTATGTCTTCCATTTCCTAATAATTGCTCCCACAGTTGATTTCTTCAAACCAAGCTGCTTAACTATTGCAGATTCAGTCTTCCCAGCCTGGTGCAGGTCTACAATTTTGTTTCTGGTGTCTGTCATAGTTGACGTGTACCTATGATGAAAATTACAGGCCTCTCTCATCTTTTTAAGTGGGAGAACTTGCACAATTGGTGGCTGACTAAATACTTTTTTCCCCCACTGTATATTCTTGAGTATAGCAGTCTAAATCACATCATAACTGTAATTGGGGCCATTATTAATGAGGCTTAGACAGCCATAAACCAGTTTTAAAGTGTTGATTTAGTAAACAGTTCTAGGCCAGCTGTGGCAGGGTTATTCCCCCTAGTCTATTAGCTATATATGCTAATTAGAGACGGACCCGCCCTGCTCTGGTCCCAGCAGCAGATGACCCCTCAAGGGTTAATCCAACCCACAGGCTGTGTTTGGTTTTAGTGTGTGCGTGTGTGTTTGTGTGCGTGCGTAAGTGTGCAGTGGTGTAAAGTACTTAAGTAAAAATACATGAAAGTACTACTTAAGTAGTTATTTTTGGTATCTGTACATTACTTTACTATTTTTATTTTTGACAACTTTTACTTTTACTTCACTACATTCCTAAAGAAAATAATGTACTTTTTACTCCATACATTTTTCCTGACACCCAAAGATAATTGTTACATTTTGCATGGCTAGCAGGACAGGAAAATGGTCAAATTCACACACTTATCAAGAGAACATCCCTGGTCATCCATACTGCCTCTGATCTGGCGGACTCACTTGTCATAAGGTGAGGTGTATGTGGGGTGGAAGTCAGGCGCAGGACACCGAGGCTTAGTCCAAAAACGTTTACTAAAGTCCCAAAGAAACAATGTAATATACAAAAAGGCACGGCCTCAAAACAACAAAGGAGGCGACTATGCGCAATTACGCACAAACAAGCGTAATTACAAAATACACAAAACACGACACGTAACCCAAACGACTGGCGAAAAACAACACACAACTAATCCATACAAACACAGGGAACTTATAGGACATGTAATCAACGCAAACCAGACACAGGTGAAAAGGACAGACAAAAGCAATCGCACATGAAACATCCAACGGTGGCAGCTAGTACTCCGGGGACGGCGAACGCCTTTGCCTGCCCGAACCAGGAGGAGGAGCAGTCTCGGCCGAAACCGTGACAGTACCCCCCCCTTGACGCGCGGCTCCAGCCGTGCGCCGACCCTGGCCTCGGGGACGGCCAGGAGGACGCGGACCCGGGCGCGTGGGATGCCCATGGTGGAACTCTGTCAGGAGGGATGGATCGAGGATGTCCCTCCTGGGCACCCAGCACCGTTCCTCCGGACCGTACCCCTCCCACTCCACGAGATATTGGAGACCACTCCTCCGGCGCCTGGAGTCCAAGATGGTCCGGACCCTGTACGCCGGGGCCCCCTCGATGTCCAAAGGGGGCGGAGGGGTCTCTCCTATCTCCTCTTCTTGGAGTGGGCCAGCTACCACCGGCCTGAGAAGAGACACATGGAACGAGGGGTTAATATTTTTGTACTCAATAGGCAGTTGTAATCTGTAACACACCTCGTTCAATCTTCTCAGGACTTTGAAGGGCCCCACAAACCGCCGACCCAGCTTCCGGCAGGGCAGGCGGAGGGGCAGGTTTCGAGTCGAGAGCCAGACTCGATCTCCCGGTGCGTACACCGGCCCCTCACTGCGGTGGCGATCGGCGCTCGCCTTGTGTTGACGGATGGCACGCTGCAGATGGACATGGGCAGCGTCCCACGTCTCCTCCGAGCGCCGAATCCACTCGTCCACCGCAGGGGCCTCGGTCTGGCTCTCGTGCCACGGTGCCAGGACCGGCTGATACCCTAAAATACACTGGAAAGGTGTTAATCCGGTGGAGGAGTGGCGGAGAGAGTTCTGGGCCATCTCTGCCCAGGGGATATACCTCGACCACTCCTCCGGCCGGTCCCGGCAATAGGACCTCAAAAACCTACCCACATCCTGGTTCACACGTTCAACCTGCCCATTGCTCTCTGGGTGGTACCCCGAGGTAAGGCTAACCGAGACCCCCAGGCGTTCCATAAAAGCCCCCCAGACTCTGGAGGTGAACTGGGGACCTCGGTCGGACACAATATCCTCGGGGACCCCATAGTGCCGGAACACGTGGGTAAAGAGGGCCTCGGCGGTCTGTAGGGCAGTAGGGAGACCCGGCAGTGGGAGGAGACGACAGGCCTTAGAAAACCGATCCACAACGACCAAAATGGTGGTATTACCCTGGGAAGGGGGTAGATCGGTCACAAAATCTACCGAGAGGTGGGACCATGGTCGTTGTGGAACGGGCAGAGGATGTAACTTACCCCTGGGCAAATGTCTAGGTGCCTTACACTGGGCACACACCGAGCAGGAGGAGACATAAACCCTCACATCCCTGGCTAACGTTGGCCACCAGTATTTCACGCTAAGGCAGTGCACCGTCCGACCAATACCAGGATGTCCAGAGGAGGGTGATGTATGAGCCCAAGAAATAAGCCGATCACGAACCTCGAGCGGAACGTACGTCCGCCCCACAGGACACTCGGGGGGAGTAGGGTCGGTACGCAGCGCCCGCTCGATTTCCGCATCGACCTCCCATACTACCGGAGCCACCAGACAAGACTCCGGAAGTATGGAAGTGGGCTCAATGGACCTCTCCTCCGTGTCATACTGCCGGGACAGTGCGTCTGCCTTACCGTTCTGGGACCCAGGGATGTATGTGATCTTAAAAACAAACCGGGTCAGGAACATGTTCCACCTAGCCTGACGAGGGTTCAATCTCCTAGCTGCCCGGATGTACTCCAGGTTACGGTGATCAGTCAGAATGAGAAAAGGGTGTTGAGCCCCCTCAAGCCAATGCCTCCACACCTTTAGGGCCTGGACTACAGCTAACAGCTCCCTGTCCCCAATGTCATAATTGCGCTCCGCCGAGCTGAGCTTCTTGGAGTAGAACGCACAGGGGCGGAGCTTAGGTGGCGTGCCGGACCGTTGTGACAGGACTGCCCCAATACCGGTCTCGGACGCGTCCACCTCTACTTGGAAAGGCAAAGAGGGATCCGGATGCGCCAGCACCGGGGCCGAGGCGAACAGGTTCTTCAGCTTGACAAATGCCCTGTCCGCCTCAGCTGACCACTGCAAGCGCACCGGACCCCCCTTTAGCAGAGACGTAATGGGAGCTGCAACCTGTCCAAAGCCCCGGATAAACCTCCGGTAGTAATTAGCAAAACCCAAGAACCGCTGCACCTCTTTTACGGTGGTTGGAGTTTGGATATTACGCACAGCCGATACCCGATCTACCTCTATCTCCACGCCAGACGCGGACAACCGATAACCCAAAAAAGAGACGGACTCCTGGAAGAACAAGCATTTCTCTGCCTTGACATACAAGTCATGCTCCAACAGTCGTCTCAATACTCGGCGCACCTGGGCTACATGCTCGGTTCGTGTAGAAGAATACACTAGAATGTCGTCAATGTACACCACTACACCCTGCCCATGCATGTCCCGGAAAATCTCATCAACAAAGGATTGGAAGACTGAAGGAGCATTCATTAACCCGTACGGCATGACGAGATACTCGTAATGACCCGAGGTGGTGCTAAATGCTGTTTTCCATTCATCCCCCTCCCTAATGCGCACCAAATTGTACGCGCTCCTGAGATCCAACTTTGTGAAGAAACGCGCTCCGCGTAATGACTCCGTCATCGTCGCAATCAGTGGAAGTGGGTAACTGTATTTTACTGTGATCTGATTGAGACTACGGTAATCAATACACGGGCGCAATCCCCCGTCCTTCTTCTTCACAAAGAAGAAACTCGAGGAGACCGGAGAAGTAGAGGGCCGTATGTATCCCTGTGCCAAGGACTCGGCTATGTAAGTCTCCATAGCCGCAGTTTCCTCTTGAGACAGGGGATACACATGACTCCTGGGAAAAGCTGCTCCGGTCTGGAGATTTATCGCACAGTCCCCCTGTCTATGAGGAGGTAGCCGTGCTGCCCTCGATTTGCTAAACGCTAGTGCTAAATCCTCATACTCGGGGGGAATGCGCAGTGCGGGCACTTGGTTCGGACTCTCTACCGAGGTCGCCCCTATGGAAACACCTAGACATCTCCCTACACACTGGGCAGACCACTCCATAAGAGCCCTCTGTTGCCACGCTATGGTAGGATCGTGGGTGCTTAACCAGGGAAGCCCCAACACCACTGGGTACGCAGGAGAGTCAATCAGATAGAACTGAATGATTTCCTCATGACCCCCCTGCGTAGTCATCGTCAGCGGTGCTGTGACATCCCTGATCAGACCCGACCCCAACGGCCGGCTGTCTAATGCATGGACAGGGAATGGAACTTCTACCGGCCGAAGGGGAATTCCTAACCTAGCACAAAATGCCCGATCAATAAAGTTCCCAGCTGCGCCTGAATCTACTAGCGCCTTATGCTGGGAATGAGGTGCCACCTGTGGAAAACGCACAGGAATGCTCATGTGACCAACAGAGAGCTCTGGGTAAGTGGGGCGCCTACTCACCTGAAATGACTCCCCAGTGCGTGACCTGTTGTCCCCTCTCTCAGAAAACCCTCCCCAGCACCTGGCCGCGGTGTGTCCTCCACGGCCACAGTTGGTGCAGGGGGTGGCCCTCCTCGGGTTCTCCCTCCTCCTCTCTCTAGCGCCAGCACCCCCGAGCTCCATAGGAATTGGCTCAGAGGTGCTGGAGGATGGAATGGACGACCCCCACTCGGGACGTCCGCGGGCGGCCAGCAGGGTGTCAAGCCTGATGGAGATGTCCACCAGCTGGTCGAAGCATAGGTTGGTGTCCCTGCAGGCCAGCTCACGACGAACGTCCTCTCGCAGGCTACACCGGTACTGGTCGATGAGGGCCCTCTCATTCCATCCCGCATCCGCAGCTAACGTCCGGAACTCCAGTGCGAACTCCTGTGCGCTCCTCTTCTCCTGTCGGAGGTAGAACAGACGCTCCCCCGCCGCCTTCCCTTCAGGTGGGTGATCGAAGACTGCCCGGAAGCGGCGGGAGAACTCAGCGTAGGTGATGGTAGCTGCGTCTATTCTCCTCCATTCGGCGTTGGCCCATTCCAACGCCTTACCGGATAGACAGGAGATGAGGGCGGAGACGCTCTCGTATCCCGAGGGCGCTGGGTGTATAGTAGCCAGGTATAGTTCTATCTGCAGGAGGAACCCCTGACACCCGGCTGCAGAACCGTCATATGCCCTCGGGAGCGAGAGCCGAATGCCACTGGGTTCCGGTGCTGAGAGAGGAGGACTGGCCGTTGGTGATGGGATAGTGGGCGATGGCGTGGGCACTTCCCTAGTCACCAAACGACTCAGCTTGTTGGACACCTCGTCAAGGGCGGCCTCAAGTTGCTGGAACAAGATGTCTTGATAGCGTAACCGCTCCTCCAGCAACCTGGGTGCCGCCACTGCTCCTGCTGACTCCATGATGGTGTGTTGTTCTGTCATAAGGTGAGGTGTATGTGGGGTGGAAGTCAGGCGCAGGACACCGAGGCTTAGTCCAAAAACGTTTACTAAAGTCCCAAAGAAACAATGTAATATACAAAAAGGCACGGCCTCAAAACAACAAAGGAGGCGACTATGCGCAATTACGCACAAACAAGCGTAATTACAAAATACACAAAACACGACACGTAACCCAAACGACTGGCGAAAAACAACACACAACTAATCCATACAAACACAGGGAACTTATAGGACATGTAATCAACGCAAACCAGACACAGGTGAAAAGGACAGACAAAAGCAATCGCACATGAAACATCCAACGGTGGCAGCTAGTACTCCGGGGACGGCGAACGCCTTTGCCTGCCCGAACCAGGAGGAGGAGCAGTCTCGGCCGAAACCGTGACATCACTAAACACAAATGCTTCGTTTGTAAATGATGTCTGAGTGTTGGAGTGTGCCCCTGGCTATCCGTAAATTAAAACAAAACAAAAAAATGGTGCCGCCTGGTTTGCTTACTATAAGGAATTTGAAATGATTTATACTTTTACTTTTACTTTTGATACTTAAGTATATTTAAAACCAAATACTTTTAGACTTTACTCAAGTAGTATTTTACGAGGTGACTTTCACTTTTACTTGAGTCATTTTCTATTAACATATCTTTACTTTTACTCAAGTATAACAATTGCCACTTTTTCCACCACTGTGTGTGTGTGCGTGTGTATGTGTTTGTCAGTTTTTAGGGAATGCAGCACCGGAATTAAACTCGGTTGAGAGTTATAGGCCATGAGTTAGAACAGTGGGCCACAGACACTGATAAATGATCATCTGTCTAATGTATCCATTATGTCTTTCAGGAGTTAGTGCTGGTTACCATGGTGTTATTCAGTTAGTAACTCATTTAGAGTATGTAGGTTCTCCAGAGAATGACAATGCTGTGAAAAAGTGTTTTGACTTTGTAAATAGACCTAGGCTAGAGAAACCATTTTGACGTTTCATTAAGTTGATTTAAATGTTATTTTTTAGAGGAATACTAATAACTCTTTGAGTAAAAATGGCAGTAATTTAGTCACACCATAAAACTAAAGCTCTTGGACTAAATTAGGCTCAAATTAGACTCTGTTAGTCACATACAGAAAAGCCATAAAATAGAATGGCTTTTTAAACTGTGACTTTTAACACCTACACACATAATTGCTTTAGTTGCGTCATTACTGGGCTCAGTGTGTGTGTGTGAAAGTGTTTGTGTGTTCGACCTCTTTTCTATCTGGTTTTATCACCAGGTCATCATTCTGCTGGAATCTGTCTCCTCCCCTTTCTTTCTCTCTCTCTCTCTCTGGTGGGCGGAGAATACCAACCCTAATCTGGAGGGTGATAATCTGTCTCCTCCCCTTTCTTTCTTTCTCTCTCTCTCTCTGGTGGGCGGAGAATACCAACCCTAATCTGGAGGGTGATAATCTGTCTCCTCCCCTTTCTTTCTTTCTCTCTCTCTCTCTGGTGGGCGGAGAATACCAACCCTAATCTGGAGGGTGATAATCTGTCTCCTCCCCTTTCTTTCTTTCTCTCTCTCTCTCTGGTGGGCGGAGAATACCAACCCTAATCTGGAGGGTGATATAGGCTAGATTCAGTAGAACCAGCCTTCCTAGTTTATCAGATCAAATCAAATCAAATTGTATTTGTCACATGCGCCGAATACAACAGGTGTAGACCTTATCATGAAATGCTTACAAGCCCTTAACCAACAATGCAGAGTAAAAAAAAAAGGTACATAAATATAAATAAAATAAACTAAAGTAAAAAACAGTTACGCAATAAAATAACAATAATGAGGCTATATACAGGGTACAGGTTAGTCAAGGTAATTGAGGTAGTATGTACATGTAGGTAGGGGTAAAGTGACTATGGATAGATAATAAACAGAGAGTAGCAGCAGCCTAAAAAATGGGGTAAATGCAAATAGTGTGGGTAGCCATTTGATTAACAGTTTAGCAGTCTTATGGCTTGGGGGTAGAAGCTGTTAAGGACCCTTTTGGACCTAGACTTGGCACTCCGGTACCACTTGCCGTGCGATAGCAGAGAGAACAATCTATGACTTGGGTGGCTGGAGACTTTGACAATTTTTAGGGCCTTCCTCTGACACCGCCTGGTATAGAGGTCCTGGATGGCAGGAAGCTTGGCCCCAGTGATGTAGTGGGCCACACGCACTACCCTCAGATGCCGAGCAGTTGCCATACCAAGCGTTGATGCAACCAATCAGGATGCTCTCGATGGTGCAGCTATATAACTTTTTGAAGATCTGAGGACCCATGCCAAATCTTTTCAGTCTCCTGAGGGGGAGTAGGCGTTGTCGTGCCCTCTTCATGACTGTCTTGGTGTGTTTGGACGATGATAGTTTGTTAGTGATGTGGACACCAAGGAACTTGAAGCTCTCGACCCGCTCTTCTACAGCCCTGTCGATGTGAATGGGGGCGTGCTCGTGCTCCTTTTCCTGTAGTCCACGATAAGCTCCTTTATCTTGCTCACGTTGAGGGAGAGGTTGTTGTCCTGGCACCACACTGCCAGGTCTCTGACCTCCTCCCTATAGGCTGTCTCATCATTGTCGGTGATCAGGCTTACCGCAGTTGTGTCGTTGGCAAACTTATGGTGTTGGAGTCGTGCATGGCCACGCAGTCGTGGGTGAACAGGGAGTACAGGAGGGGACTAAGCACGCACCTCTGAAGGGCCCCTGTGTTGAGGATCAGCGTGGCAGATGTGTTGTTGCCTACCCTTACCACCTGGGGGAGGCCCGTCAGGAAGTCCAGGATCCAGTTGCAGAGGGAGGTGTTTAGTCCCAGGGTCCTTAGCTTATTGATGAGCTTTGAGGGCACTATGGTATTGAACGCTGATCTGTAGTCAACATACAGCATTCTCACATAGGTGTTCCAGATGATTGCGTCATCTGTTGGGGCGGTATGCGAATTTTAGTGGGTCTAGGGTTTCTGGGATGATGATGTTGATGTGAGACATGACCAGCCTTTCAAAGTACTTCATGGCTACAGATGTGAGTGCTACGGGGCGGTAGTCATTTAGGCAGATTACCTTGGCGTTCTTGGGCACAGGGACTATGGTGGTCTGCTTGAAACATGTAGGTATTACAGACTCGGTCAGGGAGAGGTTGAAAATGTCAGTGAAGACACTTGCCAGTTGGTCAGCGCATGCTCTGAGTACGCACCCTGGTAATCCATATGGCCCTGCGGCCTTGTGAATGTTAACCTGTTTAAAGGTCTTACTCTCATCGGCTTCAGAGAGCGTGATCACACAGTCGTCCAGGAACAGCTGGTGATCTCATGCATGGTTCAGTGTTGCTTGCCTCAAAGTGACCATAGAAGGCATTTAGTTTGTCTGGTAGGCTTGCGTCACTGGGCAGCTCGCGGCTGGGTTTCCCTTTTTAATCTGTAATAGTTTGCAAGCCCTGCCTTATCCAACAAGCGTCAGAGCCAGTGTAATATGATTCAATCTTAGTCCTGTGTTAATGCTTTGCCTGTTTGATGGTTTGTCGGAGGGCATATCAGGATTTCTTATAAGCTTCCAGATTAGTGTCCTGCTCCTTGAAAGCGGCAGCTCTAGACTTTAGCTCAGTGCAGATGTTGCCTGTAATCCATGGCTTCTGGTTGGGATATGTACAGTGGGCTCCAAAATTACTGGCACCCCTGACTGGCAATGCACAAACAATAGAATAGAAACAATATAATTATAGAGATAAACTCAAAATACCAACGTGAGAATACTGTACTTTATTAATGTTTCAATGGAACCAACCAAAATCATACAATTATTGAATACAAAATAAATGTCACCAAAATCAAGGTTTCATAATTATTGGCACTCCTCATTTAGTACTTAGTGCAACCACCTCTGGCAAGGATAACAGCATGGAGTCTTTTCATGTAATGTTTGACAAGGTTAAGAAACACATTTGGAGGGATTTTGGACCATTCCTCTATGCAGATCCTTTCAAGATCCTTCACATTCTTGGGTTTGCGCTTATCAACTGCCCTCTTCAACTCAGCCCACAGATTTTTGATTGGATTGAGGTCTGTCGACTGAGATGGCCATGGCAGAACATTGATTTTGTTGTCACAGAACCATTTCTGTGTGAATCTTGAGGTATGTTTTGTGTCATTGTCTTGTTGGAAAGTCCACCTCCGGCCAAGTCCCAGCCTTCTGGCAGAGGCAACTAGATTGTCAGCCAAAATTGCCTGATACTTGGTGGAATTCATTATGCCATCAATCTTAACCAGTGCCCCTGGACCTCTGGAATTAAAACAGCCCCAAAAGATCACTGACCCACCATCATATTGCACCGTGGGTATTAGGTGCCTCTCCTTGTATGCATCTCTGTTTCGACGCCAAACATGCCGATGCTGTATCTGACCAAAACGTTCAATTTTGGTCTCACCTGACCAGTGTCACGGTTCAGACAGACGACCAGAGGACCACAATTGCGTCACACCAGAAAGTTTATTAAACTTAAGGGAAAAGGGAAGTAGGGAGTGAATGAAGGCTCCAGGGGTAACAGGGATCCCGTCCAATGCGCTGGGTCTGTGCTCCCCCCAGTGGCAGCGATGCGTCCTATGAAGCCGGTGGTGGGTGGTCCAGAAGTCCTGGGGGGGGGAGACACAGACACAACAGGGCGGAATGAAACCAGGCAGCAGTACAGTTCAAGGGAAATCCAAAATACGTAGTAGCAAGGCAGAAGGCTGGTCAGAGTTACCGGGATTGAAGAGTAGTCAGGAGTCGTAATGGCAGAAGCAGGTCTGGATCTCCTGAGGCAGAAGAGTATCCAAAAAACAGGCAGGTCCGGGGTCACAAAACCAGGGTGAGCCAGAAGCGCGAGCAAACAGGTTCCGGGTGTGAGCTTTGCAGACGATCTGACACCGGAGAGCTGAAAGACAGGGCCTTAAATACTGGGAGAGGTAGTGGGTAATGCAGCGCAGCTGGCAGAGTAATTAGAGCAGAGCAGAGCAGGGACAGGTGGAGCTAGTTAGGCTGAGTAGAGAGAGTGGTGAGCAGAGTGGAAGAAAATTAAGGTGGTAACCCGGTGGAGTGAGAGGCCCATGACAGAACCCCCCCCCCAAGGGACGGCCCCAGAAGTCCCAAGAGCAACACCACGCCGGGCGGGAGGAGGGGAGCCGGAGGAGGGCTAGAACTCCTCCGAACGGTCCGAGTGAACGTCCTCATCCTCGGAGGAAGCCGGAGGGCCGTGGTCGGGAGATGGGACAGGTCCCGAGACAGGATCAGGCACAGGACAGGAAGCCGAGCGGGCCGGACGGTTAGGGACCCCTCTGGGGCGGCCCCTACGGATTGCAGGTTGATCAGGATGCCGTTGGTGGAAAGCGGTGATGAGAGTCCTATCCACAATCCGACTAGCTGGCACCCAGGTCCTTTCCTCAGGTCCATAGCCCTCCCAGTCAATGAGGTACTGGAGACCCCTACCCCTCCGTCTGGACCGAAGCAGGCGGCGGACGGTGTAAACCAGACCACCATCGACGAGCCGTGGAGGAGGAGGACCAGGCGCAGCAGGGACCAGCGGACTCTCATGGATGGGCTTAATCTTAGACACATGGAAAGTGGGGTGCACCCTCAGGGAATTAGGCAGTTGGAGCCGGACAGCAGTTGGGCTAATCACTCTTATGATAGGGAATGGGCCAATGAACCGAGGTGCCAGCTTCTGCGACTCCACCCTGAGTGGCAGGTTCTTCGATGACAACCACACCCTTTGACCAACCTGGTAGGTGGGAGCAGGAATTCTCCGACGGTTGGCCCCGGTAGTGTAGCTGGCAACGGATCTGAGGAGTGTGGCTCGGGCTTGTGACCAGGTGCGGCGACATCGACGGGCAAAAGCAAGTGCAGATGGGCAAGTAACCTCCTCTTCCTGGCTGGCAAATAGAGGAGGCTGGTATCCATAAACACATTGGAAAGGGGACATACCGATGGCAGAGCAGGTCAGGGAATTGTGTGCGTACTCCACCCATGTCAATTGCTGCGACCAGGAGTGGGGGTTGCGTGAAGTCATGCATCGCAGTGCCTTCTCGAGCTCCTGATTAGCCCGCTCTGACTGCCCATTGGATTGGGGATGGAATCCGGAAGTCAGACTGACTGTGGCTCCCAGCAGGTGACAGAACTCCTTCCAAAAAGCGGAGGAGAATTGTGGACCACGGTCAGAAACTACATCCTTTGGCAGTCCGTGGATCCGGAAGACGTGTTCCAGGACCACCTGGGCGGTCTCCTTGGCGGTTGGGAGCTTGGGGAGGGGAATGAAGTGTGCCATCTTGCTGAAACGGTCAACGATGGTGAGAATGACGGTCATGCCACTTGAAGGGGGCAGCCCCGTGACAAAGTCAAGGGCGATGTGAGACCAGGGACGTCTGGGCACAGGCAGGGGCTGCAGCAATCCGGCTGGGGGCTGGCAGGACGACTTGTGTTGGTTGCAGATGGGGCAGGCTTGGACGAATTCCCGTACATCCTTCCTCAGAGAGGGCCACCAGAACCTCTGGGCGAGCAGGTTGTAAGTGCGGGTGGAGCCAGGGTGACAAGCTAGGCGGGAGTCATGTCCCCACTGAACGACCTGGGACCTCAGGTCTTCGGGGACAAAAAGGCGGTCAGCTGGGCAAGTGCTGGGACCTGGCTGGTTACGGAGAGCCTCCAGCACCTGTTCCTCAACAGCCCAGGTCAGAGCTGCAACGATGCAGGGACTTGGCAGAATCGACACAGGGTCCTTGGAGGGGGTGTCATCCTTCTGGAATTGACGGGAGAGGGCGTCTGGCTTGGTGTTGCGTGATCCAGGCCGGTATGACAGAGTGAAATTAAACCTGGTGAAGAACAGGGCCCAGCGGGACTGCCTGGAGTTCAACCGTTTGGCCGTGCGGATGTACTCCAAGTTCTTATGATCGGTCCAAACGAGAAATGGAATGGTGGACCCCTCCAGCCAGTGACGCCACTCCTCCAAGGCAAGCTTCACAGCCAGCAGCTCACGGTTCCCTATGTCGTAATTGCACTCAGAGGGGGACAACCGACGTGAGAAAAAGGCACAGGGATGGAGCTTCCTATCCTCCGCAGCCCACTGAGAAATCACAGCACCAACTCCCACATCCGAGGCGTCCACCTCCACAATGAATTGCCGGTCCACATCAGGCATCTGGAGGATGGGAGCGGAGGTGAACCTCACCTTGAGGGTACTGAAGGCTTTGTCGGCTGCTGGGGTCCAGGTGAAGGGTTGCTTGGTGCTGGTTAGAGCAGTGAGAGGGGCAGCAACGGTACTGTAGTTCCGGATAAACTTCCTATAGAAGTTAGCAAACCCCAGAAACTGTTGCAGCTTCTTTCTGTTCTCCGGAACTGGCCATGAAGTGACTGCTGATACTTTGGCAGGATCCATTTGGATACTTCCCTCTGCCACTATGTACCCCAGGAAGGCCACTGTCTTGACGTGAAACTCACATTTCTCTGCCTTGGCGTAGAGGGAATTCTCCAGAAGACGATGAAGGACTTGCTGGACATGGCGGGTGTGTTCAGACAGGTTTCTGGAGTAGATTAAGATGTCATCCAGGTAAACGAAGACAAACTTGTTTAACATGTCCCGCAGTACATCATTCACTAGAGCCTGGAACACAGCAGGAGCATTGGTGAGGCCAAAAGGCATAACCAGATACTCGTAGTGGCCTGTTGGTGTATTGAATGCGGTTTTCCATTCATCTCCCTCCCGGATCCGCACTAGGTGGTAAGCGTTTCTGAGATCCAACTTGGTAAAAACAGTGGCTCCCTGGAGCAACTCAAAAGCAGAGGTGAGCAGAGGCAGAGGGTAACGGTTTTTCACTGTGATGTCGTTGAGTCCCCTGTAGTCGATGCAGGGGCGAAGAGATCCGTCCTTCTTCCCCACAAAGAAGAAGCCAGCACCAGCGGGAGATGAAGATGAACGGATTAATCCTGCGGACAGAGAGCCATTGATGTAGTCCTCCATGGACTTTCTTTCAGGAGCAGACAACGAATAAAGACGACCCTTTGGAGGAGCTGTTCCAGGGAGGAGGTCGATGGCACAGTCGTACGGTCGGTGAGGGGGCAGAGATGTGGCTCTTGCTTTGTTAAACACCTCTCTGAGACCATGGTAGCATTCTGGGACATTGGAGAGGTCAGGAGCGGAGTTAGTAGGTACTGGCCGAGGGGGTAGTGCGGCAGCAAGCAGGCAGGTTCGGTGGCAGTCCTCTCCCCACTCCCTGATCACCCCGGTCACCCAGTCGAGCTGAGGGTTGTGCCGGCGGAGCCATGGGTAACCCAGGATGAGGGGTTGGCCTGGAGAGGGGAGCAGGTGAAACTGGATAGTTTCTTGATGGTTTCCGGACAGACCCATCGAGACCGGGGCCGTGACATGAGTGACCGATCCGAGTAAGTGTCCGTCCAGTGCCCGGGCAGGAATAGGAGGTGTCAAACGGAGGTTCTCCAGTCCCAGTTGGCGTGCCAGCTTGATGTCCATTATGTTGGCTTCGGCGCCAGAATCCACCAGAGCAGCCAGGGTGTGAGTTGAGTCAGAGAGGCGGAGGTGAACTTGCAGCAGGGGTTTGCGGTCGGAGGACTGGATGGTCATTGAACTCAACCGGACTCCCCCTATGCCCGGTGAGCTTCGGCCCTTTAAAGGGCAGGTTACCACACGATGTCCATCACCTCCACAATAGAGGCAGAGGTTTGAGGTGAAGCGGCGCTGGCGCTCTGCAGGAGTGAGGGAGGCTCGCCCAATCTCCATAGGCTCAGACTGATCAAGCTGACCTGGGTGAGTGGCAGTAGATGACAGGAGCCCAGTCGGATCTCTCCGAATGCCGGTAGTAGGTGGACCTTGGCGCCCCCTCTCACGACGACGGGTCTGTATCCTTCTGTCGATCCTGACAGTCAGTGCGATGGCTTCATCAAGAGTGGAAGGCAGTTCATGGGAGACCAACTCGTCCTTGATATAGTCAGCCAAACTATGGAAGAACGCGTCCACCAACGATGGTGTGTTCCAAGAACTTCGTCTAGCCAGGGTTCGGAAGTCGATGGAATGGTCTGCGACTGTACGTCTGCCTTGTCGAATACTGAACAGTTCACGAGACGCCTCTGCGGTGGGTGAATCCAGGTCAAACACCCTCAGCATCTCCTCAGCAAACAGGTCGAAGGTTGCACATGCGGGGGTTTGACGTTCGAACTCTGCTGTTCCCCAGAGTCGAGCTCGGCCCGTCAGGTGAGTGATGGCATACCCAACTTTAGCCCCCTCCGTGGCGAAGGTCCTTGGCTGCAAGGAGAACTGAAGTCGGCAGCTAGTCAGGAATGGCCGGACCTGGGTTGAATCGCCGTTGAACCGCTCGGGGTTTCCAATCTTGGGTTCCGGAGCAGCGGCTGCAATGACCGGGGCAGGTAACTCGGGGGCTGGGCTGGTGGGCAGACTGGCTGGGGTAAGGTTGGTGAGGAGTTGAATGATCATGGCGAGTTGTTGTTGCTGCTGCTGGAACTGCTGCTCATGCTCATCGGTTTCCATGTCGGGGAAAGTGTGCGCTGAGTCCATAATGGTCAGATCGTACTGTCACGGTTCAGACAGACGACCAGAGGACCACAATTGCGTCACACCAGAAAGTTTATTAAACTTAAGGGAAAAGGGAAGTAGGGAGTGAATGAAGGCTCCAGGGGTAACAGGGATCCCGTCCAATGCGCTGGGTCTGTGCTCCCCCCAGTGGCAGCGATGCGTCCTATGAAGCCGGTGGTGGGTGGTCCAGAAGTCCTGGGGGGGGGAGACACAGACACAACAGGGCGGAATGAAACCAGGCAGCAGTACAGTTCAAGGGAAATCCAAAATACGTAGTAGCAAGGCAGAAGGCTGGTCAGAGTTACCGGGATTGAAGAGTAGTCAGGAGTCGTAATGGCAGAAGCAGGTCTGGATCTCCTGAGGCAGAAGAGTATCCAAAAAACAGGCAGGTCCGGGGTCACAAAACCAGGGTGAGCCAGAAGCGCGAGCAAACAGGTTCCGGGTGTGAGCTTTGCAGACGATCTGACACCGGAGAGCTGAAAGACAGGGCCTTAAATACTGGGAGAGGTAGTGGGTAATGCAGCGCAGCTGGCAGAGTAATTAGAGCAGAGCAGAGCAGGGACAGGTGGAGCTAGTTAGGCTGAGTAGAGAGAGTGGTGAGCAGAGTGGAAGAAAATTAAGGTGGTAACCCGGTGGAGTGAGAGGCCCATGACAACCAGAGCACCTTCTTCCAGTCATAATTTAAATGACGTTTGGCAAACTCCAAGCGCTTGCGTCTGTGTCTTGGGGTCAGAAAGGGCTTTTTTCTGGCAACCCTTCCAAAGAGCCTGTGGATGTGGAGGTGGCGTCTGATGGTGCTTTTTGAAACCTGGTGACCCCAAGACGGCACCAAGGCCTGCAATTATTTCACAGTGATTCTTGGGGCTTTTGTTGCTTCTCTCACCATCCTCCTCCCTATCCTGGGGGGCAAAATGCATTTGCCTCCTCTACCCGTGAGGTTTTCAACTTTTCCATAGCTTTTCCTTTTTTAAATAATTGCCCTGACAGTGCTCAGTGGTATATTAAATCGTTTGTGGATCTTCTTGTAGACATTGCTAGATGTATGAAGGTCTACAACCATCTGTCTCTTTTGAACTGCCAGGTTTTTGTTTTCTTCATGGTGTTGGATGACAAAGGGATATAGCATGCGTGTTACCTCATTTTTATACCCTAGTGAAACAGGAAGTGATGTAATGGCTCAATATAGTTCCTTTAGACGTAGATAAACTTAAATAAGTGGAATTTAATTCCTGGTTTATTTACAATAATCTTTAAGGGTGTCATTAAATGTGAAACCTTGATTTGGAGGACATTGATTTTTAATTAAATCAATAAATGATTTTGGTGGGTTCCATTGGGACATTAATATAGTACAGTATTTCTCACATGTTGGTATTTTGAGTTTATCTCTATAATTATATTGTTTATATTTTTTAAAGTATTGTTTGTGCATTGCCAGTCAGGGGTGCCTGTAATTTTGGAGCCCACTGTACATACAGTCACTGTGGTGAAGATGTCGTTGATGCACTTATTGATGAAGTCGGTGACTGATGTGGTATACTCCTCAATGCCATCGGATGAATCCCGGAGCATATTCCAGTCCAGCTTAGCATCCGCGTCATCTGACCACTTCCGTATTGAGCGAGTCACTGGTATTTCCTGCTTGAGTTTTTGCTTGTAAGCAGGAATCAGGAGAATATAATTATGGTCAGATTTGCCAAATGGAGGGCGAGGGAGAGCTTTGTATGTGTCTCTGTGTGTGGAGTGAAGGTGGTCTCTAGTTTTTTCCCCTCTGGTTGCACATGTGACATGCTGGTAGAAATTAGATAAATCGGATTTAAATTTCCCTGCATTAAAGTCTCCGGCCACTAGGAGCGCCGCCTCTGGATGAGCGTTTTCCTGTTTGCTTATGGCCTTATACAGTTTGGTCTTAGGTGGTAAATAGACAGCTACGAAAAATATAGATGAAAACTCTCTTGGTAAATAGTGTGGTCTACAGCTTATCATGAGGTACTCTACCTCAGGCGAGCAAAACCTCAAGACTTCCTTAATATTAGAGATTGCGCACCAGCTGTTATCGACAAATAGACACAGACGACCACCCCTCATCTTACCGAAGGTTGCTGATCTGTCTTGCCGATGCACGGAATACCCAGCCAACTGTATTTTATCCACGTCGTCGTTCAGCCACGACTCGGTGAAACATAAGATATTACAGTTTTTAATGTCCCGTCGGTAGGATAGTCTGGAACGGAGCTCATCCATCTTATTCTCCAGTGATTGCACGTTCACCAGTAGGACGGATGGTAAAGGCGGATTATCCACTCGCCAACTAATTCTCACCAAGCACCCAGATCTGCACCCCCTGTATCGACTTCTCCTCTTCATGCGAATGACTGGGATTTGGGCCTGGTCTGGGAGGAGCCGTAAATCTTTCACCTCCGATTCATAAAAAAAAAAAAAAAAAAAAAAAAGCTTCATTAAAGGAAAAATCTTCGTCCAGTCCGAGGTGTGTAATCGCTGTTCTGATGTACAGAAGCTCTTTTCGGTCATAAGAAACGGTGGCAGAAACATTATGTACAAAAAAAGTTACAATGGAAAAAACAAACAGAATACCACAATTGATTAGGAGCCCGTAAAATGGCAGCCATCCCCTCCGGCGCCATTCTCAAGACAAAATAGGTTTAGCTTACCTCCTGAATCCTGTCTGTCACTCTGTATTCACCTCAGGACATGAGTCAGCATCTCACCTGTCTCACCTCATGCTTCTAGCTTCCCTCCACAGTCATTCATATTAGTTTAACTGTATTGTTGTGTAATGTCACACCTTGAGAAGGTGAGGCTATTCACTCACCTGGCTCAGCTGTGTGGCAACTCTCCTGTGAGCCCAGCCTCCCTGAATGGGCTTCTCTCCAGTTGACAAAGTCACTAAGTCATCAAAGACAAGTGGCAGTGATTCATTGAGAAGTAGAGAGTCTATAGAGACACCCAGTCTGTGTACATGTTCTGTTGAACAAATAGGCCTGAAGGAAAGAGAACGGAGATCGAGTAACTAAATATGTTAAAAGCTCAAGTATTCATGATGTATTACACCACTACAAAGTCTGGTTAAAGTCTGGTTAACTTTTGAAAACAAACTACCAATTTAGTTTTCAATATCCCCATTAGACTATCACTAGGCTTATAAAGTGCCTTGCAAAAAATGATTCATCCCCCTTGGCGTTTTTCCTATTTTGTTGCATTACAACTGTAATTTAAATGGATTTTTATTTGTATTTAATGTAATGGACATACACAAAATAGTCCAAATTGGTGAAGTGGAATGATTATTATTATTTTTTTTTTAATATTCAAAAAAATAAATAATGGAAAAGTGGTGCGTGATTATGTATTCACCCCCTTTGCTATGAAGTCCCTAAATAAGATCTGGTGCAATCAATTACCTTCAGAAGTCACATAATTAGTTAAATAAAGTCCACCTGTGTGCAATCTAAGTGTCACATGATCTGTCACATGATCTCAGTATATACAGTTGAAGTCGGAAGTTTACATACAGTGAGGGAAAAAAGTATTTGATCCCCTGCTGATTTCGTACGTTTGCCCACTGACAAAGAAATGATCAGTCTATAATTTTAATGGTAGCTTTATTTGAACAGTGAGAGACAGAATAACAACAAAAAAATCAAAAAAATGTTATAAATTGATTTGCATTTTAATGAGGGAAATAAGTATTTGACCCCCCTCTCAATCAGAAAGATTTCTGGCTCCCTGGTGTCTTTTATACAGGTAACGAGCTGAGATTAGGAGCACACTCTTAAAGGGAGCGCTCCTAATCTCAGCTTGTTACCTGTATAAAAGACACCTGTCCACAGAAGCAATCAATCAATCAGATTCCAAACTCTCCACCATGGCCAAGACCAAAGAGCTCTCCAAGGATGTCAGGGACAAGATTGTAGACCTAAACAACGCTGTAATGGGCTACAAGACCATCGCCAAGCAGCTTGGTGAGAAGGTGACAACAGTTAGTGCGATTATTCGCAAATGGAAGAAACACAAAAGTACTGTCAATCTCCCTCGGCCTGGGGCTCCATGCAAGATCTCACCTCATGGAGTTGCAATGATCATGAGAACGGTGAGGAATCAGCCCAGAACTACACGGGAGGATCTTGTCAATTATCTCAAGGAAGCTGGGACCATAGTCACCAAGAAAACAATTGGTAACACACTACGCCGTGAAGGTGAAAACCTGCAGCGCCCGCAAGGTCCCCCTGCTCAAGAAAGCACATATACAGTGGGGAAAAAAAGTATTTAGTCAGCCACCAATTGTGCAAGTTCTCCCACTTAAAAAGATGAGAGAGGCCTGTAATTTTCATCATAGGTACACATCAACTATGACAGACAAATTGAGATTATTTTTCTCCAGAAAATCACATTGTAGGATTTGGTCACCTACAAACAAGCAAGAATTCTGGCTCTCACAGACCTGTAACTTCTTCTTTAAGAGGCTCCTCTGTCCTCCACTCGTTACCTGTATTAATGGCACCTGTTTGAACTTGTTATCAGTATAAAAGACACCTGTCCACAACCTCAAACAGTCACACTCCAAACTCCACTATGGCCAAGACCAAAGAGCTGTCAAAGGACACCAGAAACAAAATTGTAGACCTGCACCAGGCTGGGAAGACTGAATCTGCAATAGGTAAGCAGCTTGGTTTGAAGAAATCAACTGTGGGAGCAATTATTAGGAAATGGAAGACATACAAGACCACTGATAATCTCCCTCGATCTGGGGCTCCACGCAAGATCTCACCCTGTGGGGTCAAAATGATCACAAGAACGGTGAGCAAAAATCCCAGAACCACCCGGGTGGACCTAGTGAATGACCTGCAGAGAGCTGGGACCAAAGTAACAAAGCCTACCATCAGTAACACACTACGCCGCCAGGGACTCAAATCCTGCAGTGCCAGACGTGTCCCCCTGCTTAAGCCAGTACATGTCCAGGCCCGTCTGAAGTTTGCTAGAGTGCATTTGGATGATCCAGAAGAGGATTGGGAGAATGTCATATGGTCAGATGAAACCAAAATATAACTTTTTGGTAAAAACTCAACTCGTCGTGTTTGGAGGACAAAGAATGCTGAGTTGCATCCAAAGAACACCATACCTACTGTGAAGCATGGGGGTGGAAACATCATGCTTTGGGGCTGTTTTTCTCCAAAGGGACCAGGACAACTGATCCGTGTAAAGGAAAGAATGAATGGGGCCATGTATCGTGAGATTTTGAGTGAAAACCTCCTTCCATCAGCAAGGGCATTGAAGATGAAACGTGGCTGGGTCTTTCAGCACGACAATGATCCCAAACACACCGCCCGGGCAACGAAGGAGTGGCTTCGTAAGAAGCATTTCAAAGTCCTGGAGTGGCCTAGCCAGTCTCCAGATCTCACCCCATAGAAAATCATTGGAGGGAGTTGAAAGTCTGTGTTGCCCAGCGACAGCCCCAAAACATCACTGCTCTAGAGGAGATCTGCATGGAGGAATGGGCCAAAAGACCAGCAACAGTGTGTGAAAACCTTGTGAAGACTTACAGAAAATGTTTGACCTGTGTCATTGCCAACAAAGGGTATATAACAAACTTTTGTTATTGACCAAATACTTATTTTCCACCATAATTTGCAAATAAATTCATTAAAAATCCTACAATGTGATTTTCTGGATTTTTTTTCCTCATTTTGTCTGCCATAGTTGACGTGTACATATGATGAAAATTACAGGCCTCTCTCATCTTTTTAAGTGGGAGAACTTGCACAATTGGTGGCTTACTAAATACTTTTTCCCCCCACTGTACAGGGCCGTCTGAAGTTTGCCAATGAACATCTGAATGATTCAGAGGAGAACTGGGTGAAAGTGTTGTGGTCAGATGAGACCGAAATCGAGCTCTTTGGCATCAGCTCAATGCTGCCTATGACCCCAAGAACACCATCCCCACCGTCAAACATGGAGGTGGAAACATTATGCTTTGGGGTTGTTTTTCTGCTAAGGGGACAGGACACCTTCACCGCATCAAAGAGACGATGGACGGGGCCATGTACCGTCAAATCTTGGGTGAGAACCTCCTTCCTTCAGCCAGGGTATTGAAAATGGGTCGTGGATGGGTATTCCAGCATGACAATGACCCAAAACACACGGCCAAGGCAACAAAGGAGTGGCTCAAGAAGGAGCACATTAAGGTCCTGGAGTGGCCTAGCCAGTCTCCAGACCTTAATCCCATATAAAATCTGTGGAGGGAGCTGAAGGTTCGAGTTGCCAAACGTCAGCCTCGAAACCTTAATGACTTGGAGAAGATCTGCAAAGAGGAGTGGAACAAAATCCCTCTTGAGATGTGTGCAAACCTGGTGGCCAACTACAAGAAACGTCTGACCTCTGTGATTGCCAACAAGGGTTTTGCCACCAAGTACTAAATCATGTTTTGCAGAGGGGTCAAATACGTATTTCCCTCATTAAAATGCAAATCAATTTATTACATTTTTGACATGCGGTTTTCTGATTTTATTTGTTATTATGTCTCACACTGTTCAAATAAACCTACCATTAAAATTATAGACTGATCATGTATTTGTTAGTGGGCAAACGTACAAAATCAGCAGGGGATCAAATACTTTTTCCCCTCACTGTACACCTTAGCCAAATACATTTAAACTCAGTTTTTCACAATTCCTGACATTTAATCCTAGTAAAAATTCCCTGTCTTAGGTCAGTTAGGATCACCACTTTATTTTAAGAATGTGAAATGTCAGAATAATAGTAGAGAGAATGATTTATTTCAGCTTTTATTTCTTTCATCACATTCCCAGTGGGTCAGAAGTTTACATACACTCAATTAGTATTTGGTAGCATCGCCTTTAAATTGTTTAACTTGGGTCAAATGTTTCGGGTAGCCTTCCACAAGCTTCCCACAATAAGTTGGGTGAATTTTGGCCCATTCCTCCTGACAGAGCTGGTGTAACTGAGTCAGGCTTGTAGGCCTCCTTGCTCGCATACACTTTTTCAGTTCTGCCCACACATTTTCTATAGGATTGAGGTCAGGGCTTTGTGATGACCACTCCAATACCTTGACTTTGTTGTCCTTAAGCCATTTTGCCACAATTTTGGAAGTATGCTTGGGGTCATTGTCCATTTGGAAGAACCATTTGCTACCAAGCTTTAACTTCCTGACTGATGTCTTGAGATGTTGCTTCAATATATCCACATACTTTTCCTTCCTCATGATGCCATCTATTTTGTGAAGTGCACCAGTCCCTCCTGCAGCAAAGCACCCCCACAGCATGATGCTGCCACACCCGTGCTTCACGGGAAGGATGTTCTTCGGCTTGCAAGCGACCCCCTTTTTCCTCCAAACATAATGATGGTCATTATGGCCAAACAGTTCAATTTTTGTTTCATCAGACCAGAGGACATTTCTCCAAAAAGTATGATCTTTGTCCCCATGTGCAGTTGCAAACCGTAGTCTTGCTTTTTTATGGCGGTTTTGGAGCAGTGGCTTCTTCCTTGGTGAGCGGCCTTTCAGGTTATGTCAATATAGGACTAGTTTTACTGTGGAAATAGATACTTTTGTACCTGTTTCCTCCAGCATCTTCACAAGGTCCTTTGCTGTTGTTCTGGGATTGATTTTCACTTTTCGCACCAAAGTACGTTCATCTCTAGGATACAGAATGCGTCTCCTTCCTGAGCGGTATGACGGCTGCGTGGTCCCATGGTATTTATACTTGCATACTATTGTTTGTACAGATGAACGTGGTACCTTCAGGCGTTTGGAAATTGCTCCCAAGGATGAACCAGTTCTTGTGGAGGTCTACAAGGAATGATGGGTGGCGCTAAATACAGGGAAATACTTGAGGGAAACCTTTTTCAGTCTTCCAGAGATTGTGACTTGGACGGAGGTTCACCTTCCAGCAGGACAATGACCCTAAGCATACTGCTTAAGCAACACTCAAGTGTTTTAAGGGGAAACATTTAAATGTCTTGGAATGGCCTAGTCAAAGCCCAGACCTCAATCCAATTGAGAATCTGTGGTATGACTTAAAGATTGCTCTACACCAGCGGAACCCATCCAACTTGAAGGAGCTGGAGCAGTTTTGCCTTGAAGAATGGGCAAAAATCCCAGTGGCTAGATGTGCCAAGCTTATAGAGACATACCCCAAGAGACTTGCAGCTGTAATTGCTGCAAAAGGTGGCTCTACAAAGTATTGACTTTGGGGGGGTGAATAGTTATGCACCCTCAAGTTTTCTGTTTTCTTGTCTTATTTCTTGTTTGTTTCACAATAAAAAATCTTTTGCATCTTCAAAGTGGTTGGCATGTTGTGTAAATCAAATGATACAAACCCCCCAAAAATCTATTTTTATTCCAGGTTGTAAGGCAACAAAATAGGAAAAATGCCAAGGGGGGTGAATACTTTCGCAAGCCACTGTAAGACAAACATTTGGAAGATATCAAACGTCACCAGTCGAACAAAACCTTGAGTGTCACTGTGCACTTTTTTATTTAAAAGAAAACATGGATATCGACTTCATAACAATGTTGTTTTCCATTCTGCTCTCTCTTTTCTAGTCATCTAGTACTGACTGGCTGGGGGCAGAAACAGACAGGAATGGGATGTTTCTACTGCTCGTATCCTGTTTAACCAGCCTTAGACACATTATTCTGCCTACGGACTTCAGTATTCTTAGACTCTGATTTAGTTTAATGTGGTGGCCCTGTTGTCATGGTAATGGGTAGCATGGAAGGCCTGGCTCCACCTCAAGGCTGGTACAGTACACTACATCACTGACTAGGCCTCGCCCCACCTCAAGGCTGGTACAGTACACTACATCACTGACTAGGCCTCGCCCCACCTCAAGGCTGGTACAGTACACTACATCACTGACTAGGCCTCGCCCCACCTCAAGGCTGGTACAGTACACTACATCACAACAACAGGCTGTCCTGTTGATAGGCGAGATAGAGAGACCCACAGGGAGCTTTAAGAGATGGAGAGACAGATCAACAGAGGGAACCTCTCAGCTGGGTATTGTCAAAAACACACAGCCTGTCTGTCAGAATGTCATGCATACTGTAGGTCACATTCCTTTCTTTTTTCTGTCTCTCTTTCTCTTTTCTCTTTCTCTTTCTCTCTCTCTCCCTCTCTCTCTCTCTCTCTCTCTCTCTCTCTCCCCCGCTCCCTCTCCCCCGCTCCCTCTCTCTCTCTCCCCCGCTCCCTCTCTCTCTCTCCCTCTCTCTCTCTCTCTCCCTCTCTCTCCCTCTCTCTCTCTCTCTCTCCCCCGCTCCCTCTCTCTCTCTCCCTCTCTCTCTCTCTCTCCCTCTCTCTCCCTCTCTCTCTCTCTCTCTCCCCCGCTCCCTCTCCCTCCCTGAACCTGCTGTCTGATCTGTTCTTTCATTCCCATCAGCGCAGCTCCCCTCCAACAGAATGAGCTTCTAGGCCCTGGCCAGTAGAGCACCCAGCCCATAAACCACCCAGCCCATAAACCACCCAGCCCATAAACCACCCAGCCCATAAACCACCCAGCCCATAAACCACAGCCAGTGAGAAGTACAGTAATTCTACTAGTCTAGATGACACAATACTGTATGTATAGATATACTGTATGAGATTGATATCAGAGTATATAGGCTATTGGTTAAAAGACTAAATGGCCTACTGGATAGATACTGTAGATATACAGTACTAGTCAAAAGTTTGGACACACCTACTCATTCAAGGGTTTTTCTTTATTTTGACTATTTTTTACATTGTAGAATAATAGTGAAGACATCAAAACTATGAAATAACACATATGGAATCATGTAGTAACCAACAAAGTGTTAAACAAATCAAAATATATTTTATATTTGAGATTCTTCAAATAGCCACCCTTTGCCAATGCTCTTGGCATTGTGTTATGTCATAGTTTTGATGTCTTCACTATTATTCTACAATGTAGAAAATAGTAAAAATAAAGAATAACCCTTGAATGAGTAGGTGTGTCCAAACTTTTGACTGGTACTGTAGGGTAGTTTCTCTCTCTCTCTTTCTCTCTCTCGCTCTTTATCATTCAGTATTTCTCTCTCCCTCTCTCTCTCTTTTCTCTCTATATATTTTTTCTCTCTTTTTCTCTCTCTCTCTCTCTCTCTCTCTGGCCTGGGAGCCAGTGGCGGGAGGGAGGGAGAGCGAGGGGGATGAGGGAGGGGTGGAGCGGAGGAGGGGAATGGGTGTGGTGGGGTTAGGCAGCACGCTGGTTGACCTGCTCAGAATGACATCATCTCCAGAGAGGTGTGTGTGTGTGTGTGTTGCTTTCATGGTTCTGTGGATGTTGCCTGAATTCTAGGAATATAAGAGAATGGGTCACAATGACACATCCTCAGTAAACTTACAGCATATCTAAGTATGTCAGTGTGTTACCTATTGATGACCATCATCCGTCATCATGGTGACATTATAATGTGAGAGAACAGAAGGTTGCAGATTGGAAATATAATAGCCTTGGCCTAGTCGAAGTGACACATTCAACTTTCAGCACCACAAAAATGTTCAGGACCTCTTTATACCCTGTCCTTGGTGGTTTATTAACAACATGGTTTTGATGAGTGCAGCAGAATGCCGTGGCGAGACGAGACCTTCACATCGATCTCTGGCGGCTGTGTTGGGATGAGATGAGATAGAAAGGTGTCGATGATGGGGCCAGGTGGCACAGTGACAAGCCTCTAGTTGGCTGGCTACAAACAGTAAACCATGACCTCAGCAATACCCATTCTGTCTAGTAGACACAGTAAACCATGACCTCAGCAATACCCATTCTGTCTAGTAGACACAGTAAACCATGACCTCAGCAATACCCATTCTGTCTAGTAGACACACGCACACTTCAGGTGACCTTTAGAGAATGTCCAGCCAGCCAAAAGTCAGCAAGTTGTTGTCCTCAGGAGGACCCTGTGTGGCATATTTTTACTTGTCAGCTTTTTCGATCGCAAAGTTTTTGAATAGGAGTCACTCAGCATAGTCTACGCCTAAACTTCACCTTGCATTGAGATATTATGCAGATGTAAGGTTGTCCTCTCCTCCAGAGGAATGTCAAGGTGGCACAACTCCTCTCAAAAAAAAAAACATACGCTCTTAGATTAAAAGGTGCTATCTAGAACCTAAAATAGTTATTTGGCTGTCCCCATAGGAGAACCCTTATTGGTTCCAGGTAGAACCCTTTTGGTTCCAAGTAAAAACTATTTTGGTTTCCATGTAGAACCCTTTCAACAGAGGGTTCTACATGGAACCCAAAAGGGATTTACCTGATACCAAATACGGTTCTACCTGGAACCAAAAATGGTTCTACTATGGGGACAGCCGAAGATCCCTTTTGGAAACCTTTTTTCTAATAGTATAGTGTTGTGCTAACGAGTGTAGAAACAGTTGCCTCATTTTCATGTTTTTATATATCTATGCTCATATGTTGGAGCTCTGGAGACCTCCAGGTAGCAGCAGATGGTCAGAGCAGAGAGCTAACCTACAAGTTCCTTCACATCTGAAGAGAGCAGAGAGCTAACCTACAAGTTCCTTCACATCTGAAGAGAGCAGAGAGCTAACCTACAAGTTCCTTCACATCTGAAGAGAGCAGAGAGCTAACCTACAAGTTCCTTCACATCTGAAGAGAGCAGAGAGCTAACATACAAGTTCCTTCACATCTGAAGAGAGCAGAGAGCTAACCTAGAAGTTCCTTCACATCTGAAGAGAGCAGTGATCTAACCTACAAGTTCCTTCACATCTGAAGAGAGCAGAGATCTAACCTACAAGTTCCTTCACATCTGAAGAGAGCAGAGATCTAACCTACAAGTTATTTCACATCTGAAGAGAGCAGAGAGATGGAGAGAAAGAGTGAGTGAAAGAAAGAGAACGAGAGAGAGAGAGAGACTAGGTTTATTCTGCTCTATTCAGTTGTCCTCCAGAGTAGTTTAATGCTTCTCATAAAATCTCACGTATATCAGAGGTGATTATTAGTTAATGCTTCTTGGCTGGTCCGGGAAGTGGTGAGTCTTACTTTCCCTTTAGCTGCAAAACCACAACTGGCCAACTCTTTGCAATGCGAGTCCTGTCGCAAAAATGTGAAATATGACTAGCTAGCCCCATTCAGACTGAGCTCCATGTGAAATATGACTAGCTAGCCCCATTCAGACTGAGCTCCATGTGAAATATGACTAGCTAGCCCCATTCAGACTGCGCTCCATGTGAAATATGACTAGCTAGCCCTATTCAGACTGAGCTCCATGTGTGAGATATGGTGTTTGTCCTAAATGGCATCCTATTCTTTATATAGTGCACTAGAGCCTTATGGGCCATGGTCAAAAGTACTGCTCTATATGAGAAATAGGGTGCCATTTGGAATGCAACCATAGAGACATTTAAACAGTGAAGAGTGTGCCATCTGGAATTGATTGTTGAGAAGTGAAACTGTTGTTTCTGTCTTCGGGAAGAGTTGTTGAATTGTTACCTCGCTCTGGTTTACTGGTTTACTGAACAGTCATTTCCTCTTGCTGCTCTGCAGCCGGCTCTCGTTCTCCCAGGTGCCAAGAGTAGACTCTGGAACGTTCTGGAAACACTTTCTGTTTTCATTTGAGTTGAGTCAGACCTTAAGTCAGACATTTCTCTCTGACTATAACTCCCCTTGTATTACATAATGAGATTAAGGAAGTTGGGTTTTGGGTGGAGAAGGGTCAGGGTTTGGAGTGGGGATCTCTTCTCTCTGACTTGTTCCAGGAGTTCCAACAATGGATTAGGCCTGTTTCTGCAACTTGGAAAGCAAAAGCACTGGCATTCTGTTTTGATTTGAGCCGGCCCTAGCCTGGCTTCCAGACTTATTGCTCCCCTGGTGGGGGTCTTATAAGAGTTTGTGGGGTTGCTGGGTTCATAGTGTCTACCCCCTCTGCCTTGGGAATGCTTGGCCATCTGGCTGGGGGTATTGTTCTCCAGACAAAGCAGAGGAGAGAAGAGGGACTTTAAACGCTGTGGATGCGCCAGGATCTTCACACAGAGTGCCTGTCCACTGCCTGCTCAGAAAACCAAGCTCAGGAATCCAGGTGAAAGGGTTTGTCTTCTCCAGTACATCAAGTAGTCATCTCTTTATCAGTCATCCCTTTATCAGTCATCCCTTTATCAGTCATCCCTTTATCAGTCATCCCTTTATCAGTCATCCCTTTATCAGTCATCCCTTCATCAGTCATCCCTTTATCAGTCATCCCTTTCAGTCATCCCTCTATCCCTCTGGATGTATGATAGTTTTACAGGCCATTCAGATTGCAGCTCAGAGCAGAGACGAGCAGCCTCAGGCCCTCAGCAAACACACACAGCCTTCCCCAGAAAAATCTGTCTCTCAGCAAACACTCACACACAGCCTTCCCCAGAGAAATCTGTCTCTCAGCAAACACTCACACACAGCCTTCCCCAGAGAAATCTGTCTCTCAGCAAACACTCACACACAGCCTTCCCCAGAAAAATCTGTCTCTCAGCAAACACTCACACACAGCCTTCCCCAAAGAAATCTGTCTCTCAGCAAACACTCACACACAGCCTTCCCCAGAGAACTATACTAAGCTATATGGAATTGTTTTAAGAAGGTCATACCAATGATCATTTAGCTATTTGATTTAGAATTTTAAGACACCTTGAAGTATAAAAAATACATAAATAAAAAATATTTGATGAAACATTCTATTTGGTCTTACTGCTATTAGCCCTGCTATTAGCCCATACAAACGCATTGAATAACAGATTCACTACATAGAACAACAGATAGTCCCCCACATTTTTTTAAAGGAAGTTTGTTCTGAAGTGCCTATATCGGAGAGATATAAGAAAGATCAGGAAACATGTATTATTTGTTTTGACATGTATTTAACCCCTTATTTTTGACACTAAACAGTCTCCATATATACTTCCATTCATTTTTAAACTGGTACCGGGGGACCTTCAGATGAGTCTTGTGAGTGGCGTTTTTTCATGGATGCCAAGGGAAGCCAGGCTTCCACCAAAAATTGACCAAGAAAACAAGAAAACAACATATCAAATTATTTATCGTTCGTCTATCGGTGTTTCATAATGTTCCTTAAATTCTCAAGAGGCTGAATGTATCTCAGCGGAGAAAGCATCTGAGCGAGTGAACAGCGGCTCTCTGTCTCTGTATGTGTAGGCCGTCTATCTGATGCTGTCTGGTCCAAAAGAGTATGACATTGTTGCCGCCCGTAGCATTGAATGCAAGGGAAGCCAGCATGCATTTGGCCTCCCTTGATAAAAAAAAAGTATAAAATAATAGCTAAACTGAGTGAGCTCAACTGTGATTGGTCCTGGCGCGCCAACTGTGATTGGTCCTGACGCACCAACTGTGATTGGTCCTGGCGCACCAACAGAAAGTGTTAAGGGAAGCCAGCTTGGATTTGGCGTCACTCCTATCAAATCGCATTGAGAGCATTACGTCATTGACAGAAACAACTTGAATTGTTGCATCTCGTTGTGTTGTTGTTCTCCAGTGGCTAGCTAGCTAGCTAAAATTGGCCCTTTCCTAAATTAGCCATGGATGGAGAGAGGGATTTGGACTTGTGGTTTTACTTAGTTCTCTGTACTGGCCAATGATTACAACGGCGATTCTGATCCAATCATTGATTCATACATTGTGCCCCTGGCCTGAGAGGATGGAAGTTCAATATGTAGCTAGATGGAGAAGGCTAATGTT
Source organism: Coregonus lavaretus (assembly GCF_964263955.1). NCBI lineage: Eukaryota > Metazoa > Chordata > Actinopteri > Salmoniformes > Salmonidae > Coregonus > Coregonus lavaretus. The sequence goes on from NW_028162107.1 coordinate 36,272, forward strand.
AACTAGCCCTAATGTTCACGTTGCCCATGAAAGGAAGTTAGGCTAGTGAGCAAGCATTTTAGCCAGGTAGCCTGAGACAACAAAACATTAAAGTGTGTACTATATGACAGAGTGATAGACCGTTTCATCAACATGAAAGAGAGGAGGATGGCATTGTTGTTTCTCTACAAGTAGGGTGAGTCAACATGTTTTTTCTACTTGCACGAACGCGCACACACACACACACATCAGAAACATGGACAGCCACATCATATTTAGCTTACGTTGATTGGACTAAATTGTTTTTGGTATCTTTTAGTTTTCACTGTATTAGACTAAGCATAGGTGATTTGATGTTTAAAATGATGCTGGGATAGTGGAGGCAGCTTCTGTTTTCTTTGCGACTTGCGGTAACTCTCCTTGTTGTTTAGTGGTCGAAAATGTTGAAAACATTAAACTTGCTTGACCATGCTGTTTGTTACTTGCAATATGCTTTGTGGACTTCACCGGACAGAGGTTGCTCTCCGGTTTTGTGATGAAACAAAGGTGTGGTTGAATTTATTCTGCCACTGTGTCTTCTTATTGTCTCGGCCTTTAGGACTATATATCACAGTCACTGGCTTCCCTAGTGATTTTCCCACGCACCGTTACTGCTAACCCCTAACCCTAATTCTAACCCTTAACCTAACCCCTAACCCTAATTCTAACCCTAACCCTTAACGTAACCCCTAACCCTAATTCTAACCCTAACCCTTAACGTAACCCCTAACCCTAATTCTAACCCTAACCCTTAACGTAACCCCTAACCCTAATTCTAACCCTAACCCTTAACGTAACCCCTAACCCTAATTCTAACCCTAACCCTTAACGTAACCCCTAACCCTAATTCTAACCCTAACCCTTAACGTAACCCCTAACCCTAATTCTAACCCTAACCCTTAACGTAACCCCTAACCCTAATTCTAACCCTAACCCTTAACGTAACCCCTAACCCTAATTCTAACCCTAACCCTTAACGTAACCCCTAACCCTAATTCTAACCCTAACCCTTAACGTAACCCCTAACCCTAATTCTAACCCTAACCCTTAACGTAACCCCTAACCCTAATTCTAACCCTAACCCTTAACGTAACCCCTAACCCTAATTCTAACCCTTAACGTAACCCCTAACCCTAATTCTAACCCTTAACGTAACCCCTAACCCTAATTCTAACCCTAACCCTTAACGTAACCCCTAACCCTAATTCTAACCCTTAACGTAACCCCTAACCCTAATTCTAACCCTAACCCTTAACGTAACCCCTAACCCTAATTCTAACCCTAACCCTTAACGTAACCCCTAACCCTAATTCTAACCCTAACCCTTAACGTAACCCCTAACCCTAATTCTAACCCTTAACGTAACCCCTAACCCTAATTCTAACCCTTAACGTAACCCCTAACCCTAATTCTAACCCTAACCCTTAACGTAACCCCTAACCCTAATTCTAACCCTTAACGTAACCCCTAACCCTAATTCTAACCCTAACCCTTAACGTAACCCCTAAGCCTAAAATAGCCTTTTTATAAGTGAGGACCGGCAAAATGTCCACACTTCTCAGAATTGTAGTTGGTTTGCACACACACATACACACGCACACACACACACACACACACACACACACACACACACACACACACACACACACACACACAGAGACAGACAATCTGAAGACAGTCCCAACAGCGAAGCCTACATCAGACATGGAGATATTAAGGTCACTGTGTTGTCACACCCTGGCTCTGGGGACTCTATATGTTGAGCCAGGGTGTGTAAATTCTATGTGATCTAGTTCTGTGTTGTATATTCTATGTATTTGTATTCTATGTTGGCCAGAGTGGTTCCCAATCAAGAGGCAACGAGTGTCAGCTGTTGCTGGTTGTCTCTGATTGGGAGCCATATTTATACAGGCTGTTTCCCCACAATAGTTGTGGGATCTTGTTCCGTTTGGTTTGTTCCGTGTTGGTTGTTAACCTAGGACGTCACGTCATCGTTTGTTGTTTTTGTTTATCGTGTATTCATTAAATAAAGTAATATGTTCGTTCATCACGCTGCGCCTTGGTCCACTCTCTCTAACGATCGTGACAGAAGATCCCACCATACCAGGACCAAGCAGCGGGTCCAGGAGCAGGTGGCCTGGACATGGGAGGAAGCGCCGGGAAAGGAGCTGGAGAGGTTGGCGATGGCCCAGGTGGGCAAATCGTGGTCCTGGGAGGACATGCTCGGGGGCAAAGGGCCATGGGCTAAGATTAAGGCCCTGGCGAGAGAGGAGCAACGGCGTCAACAGTGGCGCCGTCGGACGGACGAGAGGCAACCCCAGAAATTTTTTAGGCGGGGGCACACGGCATGGGCGACTGGGCAGCAGGAGGCTGCCACAGGGCGAAATGGGAGACGAGGAGAGAAGGCCACCGGGTTACGGGAGCCATTGGTGAGAGGAGGGAAGGAAGTTGTAGAGGCACGGCGAGAGGTACTGAGGTGTATTGCCAGTCCGGTCCGGCCCGTTCCTGATCCCCGTTTAAGGCCAGTGGTGTGTGTTCCCAGTACGGTCCGGCCTGTTCCTGTTCCTCGCACCAAGCCTACGGTGTGCGTCGCCAGCCCGGCCCGGCCTGTTCCTGCTCCTCGCACCAAGCCTACGGTGCACGTCGCCAGCCCGGCCCGGCCTGTTCCTGCCCCTCGCACCAAGCCTACGGTGCGAGTCGTCAGCCCGGCCCGGCCTGTTCCTGCTCCTCGCACCAAGCCTACGGTGTGTGTCGTCAGCCCGGTCCAGCCCGTTCCTGCTCCACGCACCAAGCCTACGGTGCGAGTCGTCAGCCCGGTCCGGCCCGTTCCTGCTCCACGCACCAAGCCAGGGGTGCGCATCGTCAGCCCGGTCCGGCCCGTTCCTGCTCCACGCACCAAGCCAGGGGTGCGCATCGTCAGCCCGGTCCGGCCCGTTCCTGCTCCACACACCAAGCCTACGGTGCGAGTCGTCAGCCCGGCCCGGCCTGTTCCTGCTCCTCGCACCAAACCTACGGTGTGCGTCGTCAGCCCGGTCCGGCCCGTTCCTGCTTCACACACCAAGCCTACGGTGCGAGTCGTCAGCCCGGTCCGGCCCGTTCCTGCTCCACGCAACAAGCCAGGGGTGCGCATCGTCAGCCCGGCCCGGTCTGTTCCCGCCACTCGCACCAAGCCTACGGTGCGCGTCGCCAGCTCGGCCCGGCCTGTTCCTGCCACTCGCACCAAGCCAGGGGTGCGAGTCGTCAGCCCGGTCCGGCCCGTTCCTGCTCCACGCACCAAGCCAGGGGTGCGCATCGTCAGCCCGGTCCGGCCCGTTCCTGCTCCACGCACCAAGCCAGGGGTGCGCATCGTCAGCCCGGTCCGGCCCGTTCCTGCTCCACGCACCAAGCCAGGGGTGCGCATCGTCAGCCCGGTCCGGCCCGTTCCTGCTCCACGCACCAAGCCAGGGGTGCGCATCGTCAGCCCGGTCCGGCCCGTTCCTGCTCCACGCACCAAGCCAGGGGTGCGCATCGTCAGCCCGGTCCGGCCCGTTCCTGCTCCACGCACCAAGCCAGGGGTGTGCGTCGTCAGTCCGGCACAACCCGTGCCTGGGTCACCGGTGCCTGGTCAGGTACCGGTCAGCTGCTCCACACCGGAGCTGAAGCTATCCGCTCCTACTATGTCCAGTTCAGCTCCAGCCAGCGGGGCCAGACCGGACCAGGGGCGCTACGGGGGGATTATTGGAGGGTGGTGGTCTAGCCCGGAGCCGGAACCGCCTCCGAGGAGGAATGCCCACCCAGCCCTCCCCTGTTTGGTTTATGTTGAGGCGCGGTCGCAGTCCGCGCCTTTGGGGGTACTGTCACACCCTGGCTCTGGGGACTCTATATGTTGAGCCAGGGTGTGTAAATTCTATGTGATCTAGTTCTGTGTTGTATATTCTATGTATTTGTATTCTATGTTGGCCAGAGTGGTTCCCAATCAGAGGCAACGAGTGTCAGCTGTTGCTGGTTGTCTCTGATTGGGAGCCATATTTATATAGGCTGTTTCCCCACAATAGTTGTGGGATCTTGTTCCGTTTGGTTTGTTCCGTGTTGGTTGTTAACCTAGGACGTCACGTCATCGTTTGTTGTTTTTGTTTATCGTGTATTCATTAAATAAAGTAATATGTTCGTTCATCACGCTGCGCCTTGGTCCACTCCGTCTAACGATCGTGACATGTGTACACTACTCTCACCTGTGCCAGCTTACAGGATGATATGATCAAAATCAAAATGCATTTAGAGTATAAAGAGAACAGGCTGTTTCTACCCCCAGTGATTTAGTCTCCATGGACATTGTAAAGAGCTTATAGGGGAAAGCCATAATACAAAATGCCTGGAATGGATCATATGAAAAGGCTGTTTCTCTGAATAGTTAGGTCCACAGCTGACCACATGGTTAGGCCTACAGCTGTAAGCTATTTTATGTATTAACTACAATCTCCAACTAGCTTAAACACTAGGCCCCATGCTTGCCTAGGCCCCCATGCTAGAAGGCAACGCTAGACAGCCAACCTCCTGGCACACCGGTTAATTGAAATGCATTCCAGGTGACTACCTCATGAAGTTGGTTGAGAGAATGCCAAGAGTGTGCAAAGCTGTCATCAAGGCAAAGGGTGGCTACTTTGAAGAATCTCAAATATAAAATATATTTTGATTTGTTTAACACTTTTTTGATTACTACAAGATTCCATGTGATAATTTTGATGTCTTCACTATTATTCTACAATGTAGAAAATAGTACAAATAAAGAAAAACCCTTGAATGAGTAGGTGTGTCCAGTTGTGGTGCAGAGTTCTTCTCAGTATAGGGTCATCTCCTAACACTGAAAGGAGATGACACATCTATCTGCCAATTAGAGAGAGATCCTCTTTGGTCTCTAAACAATATCTAATTTAGATCACACACGCATGCATGCACACACACACACACACACAGATCTCTGTTTCTGTCTCTGTTTCGGGAGCTCAGTAGATTTGGACTCACATTGACTTTCATCTTGTTGTAAGGCTAAGCCTACATGGGAAAATAAAGATACATGGATCATTTTACCTTACAGTACATTTGGTGAAAGATTCCTAGAGCGTTTCTCTCACAACTCTGATCTCTCTGTCTGATGGTAACAATGATGATGATCAATTATGATGATCAGACCACCACTGTGGCCTACTACAATACAATCTCCCTGACTGATCTAATGATTGGGTGAATCTTTAAAGTATTTTCTTGCATCCTTGCATCCTTGATTCCTTGCCTCTTCCACAAAAGATCCAACGTTCGACAGCCATCTTCCATATTCCTGTTCTTCCTGGTTCTGGAATAGATACGATGAGAAGAACGTGAGCAAAACGTGTTTTTTGGAAACTATCTCCAGCCAATCAGCTCACGGGACATCAATGTAAGGAGATTAAAACCATTCATGTTTTCTTCTCTGCTGAGACAATGTAGCTAAGACATGTCTGGGGGTTTCAGCTCTATGTTCGGACGATTAGACAAGCTAGATCTTCACATACTCTTTAATATACACGGCACGTACTGCTGCATAGCTTACAGTATACTATCTATTATCTGGCTATGAACACGGCATCCCTTTAGAAGAAGAGCTATTGATAGACTAGTACCCTAGTGAGGGACGCCACAGGCTACTCCATGGGGTGTAAAATCTCAAAATCTAAACGGAAGCGGGATGAAAGTTACCCTTGGGGGTCTGACGGGGGCTGGTACTAGCAGGGGGTCTGGGGTGGGGGCGAGGGGGCTCAAGGTTGCCGATCTCAGAGCAAAGAGGAAGGATACTGCAGCGCTAGCAGGTTCTAATACTACGCAGTCTTGTTGCTAGGATACACTGCTTTTTTACTGTGTTTTGCGCATTCTTTCTTTCCTACTCAGCTCCGCTCTCTCTCACTCAATCTCTCTCTCCCCCTCAATCTCTCTCTTCCCCTCAATCTCTCTCTCCCCCTCAATCTCTCTCTCCCCTCAATCTCTCTCTCCCC
>NW_028162106.1:0-1000 GCF_964263955.1 Coregonus lavaretus
GGGGCTGGAGCTGACGATAGGGCTGGGGCTGGAGCTGGGGTTAGGGCTGGGCTGGGGATAGGGCTGGGGCTGGAGCTGGGGTTAGGGCTGGGGCTGGGGATAGGGCTGGGGCTGGAGCTGGGGTTAGGGCTGGGGCTGGGGATAGGGCTGGGGCTGGAGCTGGGGTTAGGGCTGGGGCTGGGGATAGGGCTGGGGCTGGAGCTGGGGTTAGGGCTGGGGCTGGGGATAGGGCTGGGGCTGGAGCTGGGGTTAGGGCTGGGGCTGGGGATAGGGCTGGGGCTGGAGCTGGGGTTAGGGCTGGGGCTGGGGATAGGGCTGGGGCTGGAGCTGGGGTTAGGGCTGGGGCTGGGGATAGGGCTGGGGCTGGAGCTGGGGTTAGGGCTGGGGCTGGGGATAGGGCTGGAGCTCCTGTATGGATAACACCCAATCAGCTCAATGTAATGGTTAACAGCTCCTTCTATCTCTCTGGGCCTCTTTCTCTCTCTTTTTACCTCTCTCTTTCTCTTTCTGACAAACTATTTTCCCCATGTGTACATGTGATCGTTACGTGTGTGTTTGTGTGTGTGTGTGTGTGTGTGTGTGTGTGTGTGTGTGTGTGTGTGTGTGTGTGTACAACATGTTTAGCTCCAGAGAGGATGTGCTACAGAAGGGACCAGGAGAGAGGAGAGGTCTGCTATCTAAAAGGTTAAAGCATGCTTCCCCTGTTAGCCTGCTGTTACTATGCAGACTCTGGCAGGGAGAATAGGAGAGGAGTCCCCTCCAGCACTGGGCCATGACAAAGGTAAGTAGAGCTAATGCAGTCTCCCTCTCGCTCTTTCTTTCTCTCTCTCTCTCTCTCTCTCTCTCTCTCTCTCTCTCTCTCTCTCTCTCTCTCTCTCTCACACACTTCCTCTCTCTCTCTATCACTCTCTCTCTCACACACACTTCCCCCCCCCCCCCTCCTCTCTCTCTCTCTCTCTCTCTCTCTCTCTCTCTCTCACACATACACTTCCCCTCTCTG
>NW_028162105.1:0-11070 GCF_964263955.1 Coregonus lavaretus
ATCTATTTTACAATAGTTCTCTTTTGTTTGTTTTTAATCCCATTCTTCAGCTACCATCAACCCATCCCATCTATCTCTGAAGACCATCCAATTTGATTTCTATTTGCCATATATTTTTAAGTTTAACAAAAGTTCTGAACCTACAGTGCCTTCGGAAAGTATTCAGACCCCTTTACTTTTTCCACATTTTGTTACGTTACAGCCTTATTCTAAAATGTATTAAATAAATCAAAAATCTTTAGCAATCTACAGACAATTCCCCATAATGACAAAGCGAAAACAGGTTTTTAGAAATTTTAGCAAATGTATTAAAAAGAAAAAAACAGAAATACTTATATACATAAGTATTCAGACCCTTTGCTATGAGACTCAAAATGTAGCTCAGGTGCATCCTGTTTCCACTGATCATCCTTGAGATGTTTCTACAAATTGATTGGAGTCTACCTGTGGTAAATTCAATTGATTGGACATGATTTGGAAAGGCACACACCTGTCTATACAGTGGGGAGAAGAAGTATTTGAAACACTGCCAATTTTGCAGGTTTTCCTACTTACAAAGCATGTAGAGGTCTGTAATTTTTATCATAGGTACACTTCAACTGTGAGAGACGGACTCTAAAAAAATAAATAAAAAAATCCAGAAAATCACATTGTATGATTTTTAAGTAATTCATTTGCATTTTATTGCATGACATAAGTATTTGATACATCAGAAAAGCAGAACTTAATATTTGGTACAGAAACCTTTGTTTGCAATTACAATCCAGAAAATCACATTGTATCATTTTTAATGAATTTATTTGCAAATTATGGTGGAAAATAAGTATTTGGTCAATAACAAAGGTTTCTCAATACTTTGTTATATACCCTTTGTTGGCAATGACACAGGTCAAACGTTTTCTGTAAGTCTTCACAAGGTTTTCACACACTGTTGCTGGTATTTTGGCCCATTCCTCCATGCAGATCTCCTCTAGAGCAGTGATGTTTTGGGACTGTCGTTGGGCAACACGGATTTTCAACTCCCTCCAAAGATTTTCTATGGGGTTGAGATCTGGAGACTGGCTAGGCCACTCCAGGACCTTGAAATGCTTCTTACGAAGCCACCCCTTCGTTGCCCGGGCAGTGTGTTTGGGATCATTGTCATGCTGAAAGACCCAGCCACGTTTCATCTTCAATGCCCTTGCTGATGGAAGGAGGTTTTCACTCAAAATCTCACGATACATGGCCCCATTCATTCTTTCCTTTACACGGATCAGTCGTCCTGGTCCCTTTGCAGAAAAACAGCCCCAAAGCATGATGTTTCCACCCCCATGCTTCACAGTAGGTATGGTGTTCTTTGGATGCAACTCAGCATTCTTTGTCCTCCAAACACGACGAGTTGAGTTTTTACCAAAAAGTTATATTTTGGTTTCATCTGACCATATGACATTCTCCCAATCCTCTTCTGGATCATCCAAATGCACTCTAGCAAACTTCAGACGGGCCTGGACATGTACTGGCTTAAGCAGGGGGACACGTCTGGCACTGCAGGATTTGAGTCCCTGGCGGCGTAGTGTGTTACTGATGGTAGGCTTTGTTACTTTGGTCCCAGCTCTCTGCAGGCCATTCACTAGGTCCCCCCGTGTGGTTCTGGGATTTTTGCTCACCGTTCTTGTGATCATTTTGACCCCACGGGGTGAGATCTTGCGTGGAGCCCCAGATCGAGGGAGATTATCAGTGGTCTTGTATGTCTTCCATTTCCTAATAATTGCTCCCACAGTTGATTTCTTCAAACCAAGCTGCTTACCTATTGCAGATTCAGTCTTCCCAGCCTGGTGCAGGTCTACAATTTTGTTTCTGGTGTCCTTTGACAGCTCTTTGGTCTTGCCCATAGTGGAGTTTGGAGTGTGACTGTTTGAGGTTGTGGACAGGTGTCTTTTATACTCATAACAAGTTCAAACAGGTGCCATTAATACAGGTAACAAGTGGAGGACAGATGAGCCTCTTAAAGAAGAAGTTACAGGTCTGTGAGAGCCAGAAATCTTGCTTGTTTGTAGGTGACCAAATACTTATTTTCCACCATAATTTGCAAATAAATTCATAAAAAATCCTACAATGTGATTTTCTGGAGAAAAAAAATCTCAATTTGTCTGTCATAGTTGACGTGTACCTATGATGAAAATTACAGGCCTCTCTCATCTTTTTAAGTGGGAGAACTTGCACAATTGGTGGCTGACTAAATACTTTTTTCCCCCACTGTGTATATATATATATATATATATATATATATATATATATATATATGCGAGAGAAAAAAATATATATGGGGGATTGGAAGTGATGCAGACAATTACATTGCTCAATTACATGATGGAAGTTACAATCTATCTGCAATATTAAAGCTGATCTAGAGATGGTTGATCATCCAGACGTGGTAGAGGGTAGAGGTGTAGTAGAGGGTAGTGTCAGTGTCAACGGACCTTCCACTATGAGAAGCGCTACCTGAAGCACATCAAGTAGGCCTCCTGTAGCTCAGTTGGTAGAGCATGGCGCTTGCAACGCCAGGGTTGTGGGTTCGATTCCCACGGGGGGCCAGTATGACAAATGTAAATGTAATCTACCCCCTAAAAAAAGTATAAAAAATAAAGTCGTGAAGCACGACTATGTCTTTTCACCCTCAGGAGATTTGGCATGGGTCCCCATATCCTCAAAAGGTTCTAAAGCTGAACCATCGAGAGCATCCTGACCGGTTTCATCACCGCAATGTATGGGAACTGCTCGGCATCCGACCATAAGGTGCTACAGAGGGTAGTTTGTACAGCCCAGTACATCACTGGGGCCAAGCTTCCTGCCATCCAGCACCTCTATACCAGGCGGTGTCAGAGGAAGGCCCAAAAAACTGTCAAAGACTCCAGTCACCCTAGTCATAGACTGTTCTCTCTGCTACCGTACGGCAAGCGGTACAGGAGCGCCAAGTCTAGGTCCAAAAGGCTCCTTAACAGCTTTTACCCTAAAGCCATAAGGCTGCTAAACAATTAATAAAATGGCCACCCGGACTATTTGCATTGATTCCCCCCCCCCTTGTTTTTACACTGCTGCTACTCATCCTTTATTATCTATGCGTACTCACTTTACCCCTACCTACATGTACAAATTACCTTAACTAACCTGTACAGTACCTCCGCACATTGACTCTGCACCGGTACCCCCTGTATATAGCCTCATTATTGTTATTTTATAAAATAAAAAAAAACGTTTTTACTTTAGTTTATTTAGTAAATATTTTCTTAACTCTATTTTCTTAAAACTTAATTGTTGGTTAAGGGCTTGTAAGTAAGCACGGTAAGGTCTACACCTGTTGTATTCTGTGCATGTGACAAATAAAATTGGATTTGATTTGATTTGATTCAATATTGTAGTTGGATCTGATTTTAATAGCTCACATTTCAATGGCCATAATAAATAGATATGCTGATAGTGGACAACCTTGTTTTACTCTTCTTGACAGTTTAATACTTTCTCAGAAGTAGCCATTATTTACTATTTTACACCTAGGGTTATTATACTTAACTTTAACCCATTTTATATGAGATTCCAGTTGTACTTTATCAAAAGCCTTTTCAAAGTCAGCTATGAATAGCAGGCCTGGTTTCCCAGATTTTTCAGTGTTCTATTGTTTCCAGTACTTGTCTTATATTATCTCCAATGTATCGTCCATGTAAAAAACCTGTCTGATTAGGATGAATAATATCCGACAATACCTTTTTAATTCTATGTGCTATGCATTTGCTAGAATTTTTGCATCACAACACTGAAGTGTAAGGGGCCTCCAATTTTTTTAATGGACTGGATCTTTATATTTACCACTTGGGTCCTGTTTCAGTAATAATGAAATCAGACCTCCTTCTTGAGTGTCTGATAATCTACCATTTACAAAGGAGTGGTTAAAACATGCTAATAACGGTCCTCTGAGTAAATCAAAAAAGGTTTGGTATACCTCCACTGGTATGCCATCCAACCCTGGAGTTTTCCCGGACTTAAATGCTTTAATTGCATCAAGAAGTTCCTCCTCTGTAATTTGGCCTTCACATGAGTCTTTCTGTACAGCTGTTAATTTTACATTATTAATTTAAGAACATTCCATACAGTTATCTTCAGTTAGTGGAGATGGAGGAGACTGAAATGAAAACATCAGGGTTCTTAATTGTTTGGTTGTGTTTAATTCATTCAGGTGTTTTAGTGTCAAATTAAAGATTAAATCTGTTGTTGGGCTGGAACTAACCGATAGTCAACACAGCAGTCTGTCCTATCCCACTGAGGCCTTTGTCCTGTGCTGTAATGTCCATACATTTTCCCTCCTCTTATGAATAAAGTTCTCAACCAATTATCATTGGGTTATTATATGACTGTATGATAACCACTGGAGATTTTTGGATAATAAAGTCCTCCAGGCTATATGGATGTCATATCGTACAATTTGCATCTCCTCTCTTCATGGACATGGCTAGAAGGGATTCAGCTTTTGTCAAATTAACGTAATATTTGACATTTCGTAGCAGATTAGGAGAATTAACGTAGCAGGTTAGAAGAATTAGGTTAAGGTTATAAATAAGGTTAGGGTTAGCTATAATAAAAAAACTAAACAAAACTTTGGAAGTTAATTTCACAAAAGCTGGATTCCTTTTAGCCAGAACCCCTTTTGGGCCTAGATTACATGGTTGCATTCAAGACTAGATCGTTTTAAATTGATCTGTTGTCAGTGTCAGTAGACACTGCTAGATACTGCTAAGGTCTCCAGTCATGTAAAGTGGTAGAATTGCATGAAATGTTTATCAAAGGCCACATTGTTCCAGCGCAAAGATATAGCCTATAAACCTATGCCACTACACGCATATTCACAGCCTAAATTATCACCATCCAATCTACTCATCACATTAGGAATAGTGGGTTTACATTAGTCTGCAAATGCAATGATAGAGACGTGCAATGCTTTGTTACAAAGGTGCATTTATATGGTGAAAAAATTGCTTCCCCAAAACTTGAAACTCACGCAACACATGGTAAGACTACAAGCTATCTAGCTAGCTAATTTTGGCTAACTTCCTGTAACGTTGTTGTTAACAACTGGTTAGCATATAACAACTGGTTAGCATAACAGCTAAACTAAACTCGAAATTGATCAGACTTGACTTACCCATTGAAGAAATGATCGTAGCAGACCCCGTACTGACAGCTGTCTGGGTTCAAGTATTGATGGGCAAAAAGGTTTCTTCGCTTTTCTGACAGTTCTTGAGTCTTATCTCATTGGGATCACCAATTGTGTTTCGTGATTGCGGGGAATCGCTAAACATTTCCGGCCTTGTTAGAGCAGCCAAATACTACACAGAAAATGACTGGAAAACCCAGTTTTAGGCTGTTATCATGCAGGGTAGCCACTCGGCTGTTGTTGTCGGAAGAATTAAAGCGGTGGTCTTCCAACATGGCCGCCAGGAGCCGTCGTACATCAACTGCAAGCCCTCTGTTTACCTCTACTACACCTCTACCCTCTACTACACCTCTACTAAACCTCTACTACACCTCTACTACACCTCTACTACACCTCTACCCTCTACTACACCTCTACTACACCTCTACTACACCTCTACCCTCTACTACACCTCTACCCTCTACTACACCTCTACCCTCTACTACACCTCTACCCTCTACTACACCTTTAGCCTCTACTACACCTCTACCCTCTACTACACCTCTACTACACCTCTACTACACCTTTACCCTTTACTACACCTCTACCCTCTACTACACCTCTACTACACCTCTACTACACCTCTACCCTCTACTACACCTCTACTACACCTCTACTACACCTTTACCCTCTACTACACCTTTACCCTCTACTACACCTCTACCCTTTACTACACCTCTATCCTCTACTACACCTCTACTACACCTCTACCCTCTACTACACCTCTACTACACCTCTACTACACCTCTACTACACCTCTACCCTCTACTACACCTCTACCCTCTACTACACCTCTACTACACCTCTACTACACCTTTACCCTTTACTACACCTCTACCCTCTACTACACCTCTACTACACCTCTACTACACCTCTACCCTCTACTACACCTCTACTACACCTTTACCCTCTACTACACCTCTACTACACCTTTACCCTCTACTACACCTCTACCATCTACTACACCTCTACCCTCTACTACACCTTTGCCCTATACTACACCTCTACCCTCTACTACACCTTTACCCTCTACTACACCTCTACTACACCTTTACCCTCTACTACACCTTTACCCTCTACTACACCTCTACTACACCTTTACCCTCTACTACACCTCTACCCTCTACTACACCTCTACCCTCTACTACACCTTTACCCTATACTACACCTCTACCCTCTACTACACCTTTACCCTCTACTACACCTCTACTACACCTTTACCCTCTACTACACCTCTACCCTCTACTACACCTCTACCCTCTACTACACCTTTACCCTCTACTACACCTTTACCCTCTACTACACCTCTACCCTCTACTACACCTTTACCCTCTACTACACCTCTACCCTCTACTACACCTCTACCCTCTACTACACCTTTACCCTCTACTACACCTTTACTACACCTCTACCCTCTACTACACCTTTACTACACCTCTACCCTCTACTACACCTCTACCCTCTACTACACCTTTACTACACCTCTACCCTCTACTACACCTTTACCCTCTACTACACCTTTACCCTCTACTACACCTTTACTACACCTCTACCCTCTACTACACCTTTACTACACCTTTACCCTCTACTACACCTTTACCCTCTACTACACCTTTACCCTCTACTACACCTCTACTACACCTTTACCCTCTACTACACCTCTACCCTCTACTACACCTTTACCCTTTACTACACCTCTACTACACCTCTACTACACCTCTACTACACCTCTACCCTCTACTACACCTTTACCCTTTACTACACCTCTACTAAACCTCTACTACACCTCTACTACACCTTTACCCTCTACTACACCTTTACCCTCTACTACACCTCTACCCTCTACTACACCTCTACCCTCTACTACACCTCTACCCTCTACTACACCTCTACCCTCTACTACACCTTTACCCTCTACTACACCTTTACCCTCTACTACACCTCTACCCTCTACTACACCTTTACCCTCTACTACACCTTTACCCTCTACTACACCTCTACTACACCTCTACTACACCTCTACCCTCTACTACACCTTTACCCTCTACTACACCTCTACCCTCTACTACCCCTCTACCCTCTACTACACCTCTACCCTCTACTACACCTTTACCCTCTACTACACCTCTACCCTCTACTACACCTTTACCCTCTACTACACCTTTACCCTCTACTACACCTCTACCCTCTACTACACCTTTACCCTCTACTACACCTTTACCCTCTACTACACCTCTACCCTCTACTACACCTCTACCCTCTACTACACCTTTACCCTCTACTACACCTCTACCCTCTACTACACCTTTACCCTCTACTACACCTCTACCCTCTACTACACCTCTACCCTCTACTACACCTCTACCCTCTACTACACCTTTACCCTCTACTACACCTTTACCCTCTACTACACCTTTACCCTCTACTACACCTCTACTACACCTCTACCCTCTACTACACCTCTACCCTCTACTACACCTCTACTACACCTTTACCCTCTACTACACCTCTACTACACCTCTACCCTCTACTACACCTCTACCCTCTACTACACCTCTACCCTTTACTACACCTCTACTACACCTCTACTACACCTCTACTACACCTCTACCCTCTACTACACCTTTACCCTCTACTACACCTCTACCCTCTACTACACCTCTACCCTCTACTACACCTTTACCCTCTACTACACCTCTACCCTCTACTACACCTCTACCCTCTACTACACCTTTACCCTCTACTACACCTTTACCCTCTACTACACCTTTACCCTCTACTACACCTTTACTACACCTCTACCCTCTACTACACCTTTACCCTCTACTACACCTCTACTACACCTCTACCCTCTACTACACCTTTACCCTCTACTACACCTCTACCCTCTACTACACCTTTACCCTCTACTACACCTCTACCCTCTACTACACCTCTACCCTCTACTACACCTTACCCTCTACTACACTTCTACCCTCTACTACACCTCTACCCTCTACTACACCTTTACCCTCTACTACACCTCTACCCTCTACTACACCTCTACCCTCTACTACACCTCTACCCTCTACTACACCTTTACCCTCTACTACACCTACCCTCTACTACACCTCTACCCTCTACTACACCTCTACCCTCTACTACACCTCTACTACACCTCTACCCTCTACTACACCTTTACCCTCTACTACACCTCTACCCTCTACTACACCTCTACCCTCTACTACACCTCTACCCTCTACTACACCTTTACCCTCTACTACACCTCTACCCTCTACTACACCTCTACCCTCTACTACACCTTACCCTCTACTACACCTCTACTACACCTTTACCCTCTACTACACTTCTACCCTCTACTACACCTCTACTACACCTTTACCCTCTACTACACTTCTACCCTCTACTACACCTCTACCCTCTACTACACCTTTACCCTCTACTACACCTCTACCCTCTACTACACCTTACTACACCTCTACCATCTACTACACCTCTACCCTCTACTACACCTTTACCCTCTACTACACCTCTACCCTCTACTACACCTTTACCCTCTACTACACCTCTACCCTCTACTACACCTCTACCCTCTACTACACCTCTACTACACCTCTACCCTCTACTACACCTCTACTACACCTCTACCCTCTACTACACCTCTACCCTCTACTACACCTTTACCCTCTACTACACCTCTACCCTCTACTACACCTCTACCCTCTACTACACCTCTACTACACCTCTACCCTCTACTACACCTTTACCCTCTACTACACCTCTACTACACCCTCTACTACAACCTCTACCCTCTACTACACCTTTACCCTCTACTACACCTCTACCCTCTACTACACCTCTACCCTCTACTACACCTCTACTACACCTTTACCCTCTACTACACCTTTACCCTCTACTACACCTCTACCCTCTACTACACCTCTACCCTCTACTACACCTCTACTACACCTCTACCCTCTACTACACCTCTACCCTCTACTACACCTCTACTACACCTCTACCCTCTACTACACCTTTACCCTCTACTACACCTCTACCCTCTACTACACCTCTACCCTCTACTACACCTCTACTACACCTTTACCCTCTACTACACCTTTACCCTCTACTACACCTCTACCCTCTACTACACCTCTACCCTCTACTACACCTCTACTACACCTCTACCCTCTACTACACCTCTACCCTCTACTACACCTCTACTACACCTCTACCCTCTACTACACCTCTACCCTCTACTACACCTCTACTACACCTCTACCCTCTACTACACCTCTACCCTCTACTACACCTCTACTACACCTCTACCCTCTACTACACCTTTACCCTCTACTACACCTTTACCCTCTACTACACCTCTACCCTCTACTACACCTCTACCCTCTACTACACCTCTACTACACCTCTACCCTCTACTACACCTCTACCCTCTACTACACCTCTACTACACCTCTACCCTCTACTACACCTCTACCCTCTACTACACCTCTACCCTCTACTACACCTCTACCCTCTACTACACCTCTACCCTCTACTACACCTCTACTACACCTTTACCCTCTACTACACCTTACCCTCTACTACACCTCTACCCTCTACTACACCTCTACCCTCTACTACACCTTTACCCTTTACTACACCTCTACTACACCTTTACCCTCTACTACACCTCTACCCTCTACTACACCTTTACCCTCTACTACACCTCTACCCTCTACTACACCTCTACCCTCTACTACACCTCTACCCTCTACTACACCTCTACTACACCTCTACTACACCTTTACCCTCTACTACACCTCTACCCTCTACTACACCTTTACCCTCTACTATACCTCTACCCTCTACTACCCCTCTACCCTCTACTACACCTTTACCCTCTACTACACCTCTACCCTCTACTACACCTTTACCCTCTACTACACCTCTACCCTCTTACTACACCTCTACCCTCTACTATACCTCTACTACACCTTTACCCTCTACTACACCTCTACCCTCTACTACACCTTTACCCTCTACTATACCTCTACCCTCTACTACCCCTCTACCCTCTACTACACCTTTACCCTCTACTACACCTTTACTACACCTTACCCTCTACTACACCTTTACCCTCTACTACACCTCTACCCTCTACTACACCTTTACCCTCTACTACACCTCTACCCTCTACTACACCTTTACCCTCTACTATACCTCTACCCTCTACTACCCCTCCCTACCCTCTACTACACCTTTACCCTCTACTACAACCTTTCCTTACTACACCTTACCCTCTACTACACCTTTACCCTCTACTACACCTCTACCCTCTACTACACCTCTACCCTCTACTACACCTCTACCCTCTACTACACCTCTACTACACCTTTACCCTCTACTACACCTCTACTACACCTCTACTACACCTTTACCCTCTACTACACCTCTACCCTCTACTACACCTTTACCCTCTACTATACCTCTACCCTCTACTACCCCTCTACCCTCTACTACACCTCTACCCTCTACTACACCTCTACCCTCTACTACACCTCTACTACACCTCTCCTACACCTCTACCCTCTACTACACCTCTACCCTCTACTACACCTCTACTACACCTTTACCCTCTACTACACCTTTACCATCTACTACACCTCTACCCTCTACTACACCTCTACCCTCTACTACACCTCTACCCTCTACTACACCTTTACCCTCTACTACACCTTTACCCTCTACTACACCTCTACTACACCTCTACCCTCTACTACACCTTTACTACACCTCTACCCTCTACTACACCTCTACCCTCTACTACACCTCTACCCTCTACTACA